>NW_026623502.1:834697-838735 GCF_030028575.1 Malurus melanocephalus
GCTGCTAGTAACTGATGTAAAACTTAGGGGAATTTCAGCATTAGCAATTCTAGCCATGCCTTTCGACAGCCTTCAGGAATAAAATATAGTCTTCTTTCCTTCCATGCTTTTTGTAGCTTCTTTGGAAGTTTTGCCTCAACTTTCTACTTTTAAGGTAAGGGTTACACATTTGAGTCTGTTACAATAATTTTTGGTACCATTCTCCTTTTTCAAGAAATATCTTTGTACCATAGCTTTACACATTGACTTCCATGAATTTTTGTTCTGACTGAGAATTTCTGGCTGGTACAAAGTTTCTTTCCAGCAGTATGAYTAAGATGAGTCATTTATTTAAATACAGTTGAAATTGGAGCTTCAAAAGAATTATCTGTAGTCCTTCAGCTGCTAACCTGGGAATGCAAATACTCTTTTGGAAAATGGTGACATAAATAACAGACTCTTGTCTAAACTAGATAGAAAAAAAAACTTCATTTGCTGTATTCAATACAAATACCATAAGTTAGTGATAATAATTACAGTCAATGGAGATATTTTTATTCTGTTTTCCAGAGAAACAGTGCAAAATTCTTGGTCTTTGCCCTGATGTGAAAGGAAAAAATACTTCAGTCTCCTTAGGTTTCCTTACAAGTTCTGTGAGCCCTAATGGGCAGAGTGGTTTCATTTCTGTTCTCAGAATCATTTTGTGTGCTGACAGCAGCAATATGTTTCCACCTGACAGCTACAGTTTGATCCATAAATGAGTACATTTTCTAGCAGCCTCTAACTTTTCACAGAAATTTCTGTACCTATTGGCAAAGAAGTTCATGTGCCCAAATAGTAATTTACATTTGATAATTCTTATAACTATATTAAAAAATGACAAAACAGGAATAAATTTGGTAGACAAGAGCTAAGGTTTGGTRACAATGAGCACTTATATGACATTCACAAGTGGAATATTCATGCCTCGCAACAAGAAGTATGAGGAATATTTGTACCTCACAATAGAGAATTTAACATTAAAGTGGTAGCCAGAACCCACAAAAATGACAACCATCAGTCCTTTCTGGTTTTGCAGGTAAGCAGAGACTACTATGTTTTTGGGTTTTCTTTTAGTTTACATTTCAGCAGAAATCTACCCAAAATTCATGAGCTAGACCGTTTGTCAGACCTCCAACTGGATCACAGTAACCTTTTTTTCTTTTTTTTTTTTGTGTGGTTATCAGGGTTTTTTTAATATCTTATATATAATTCTTTGAAATCTATTCAGAAGAATGCATCAGGAGCTGAACATGTAGGTTTATGTAAATTTTTATTGTATGTGAAGTGTCTTCTCAAGTAGTTTTCCCCCCAASGAATTTGCAGTGCCTGGAAATTTCAGCAGGGTTTGACAATTTTGCAGCAATTCATAAAACTACTCTCAGGAAAATATAAATAATTGATTTAATTATACTTCATAGCAATCTGATTGGAATTATTTTAGCTTAATTAAATGTTGTTATTTTTTCAAGGTAAATTCAATAGCAAAAACTACATAAGAGAATTTAACATATTCTGGGAAAGATAATCAAGTTCTGCAATCCCACTCTTYTTTGGGGCTGATAACCCCAGACATGGCACATCCCCATCAGACACTGCACATATTTACAGAACATTGAATCGTCACAGAGAAAATGCTCATTGACTTTGTTTCAATCTTAAAAATTCCTAATCAGCAAAGCTTTTCCACATCAATGTTTAATCTCAAATCAGACTATTTATTGGATTTCACAAAGTTTCCACAACATTCGCCAGACCAGTCTTCCCAATGTAAAAGGCTATCATGTTGGTCATGCATGATTTCTTCCTCATAAATTCCCTTCATCTGAGGAGGTTCTGCTCATATGCACAGTGTGACAGAGGAATATTCATCCTCAAGAGAGAAATTAATGACTTTTCCTTTTGCTTTGCTCCCTGTCTGTAAGCATGGCAGTGAATGACAGTGACTCAATTGAACAACTGCAGGAAAATAATAAGCATGTCAGAACTGGGCAAAGGCCTGGCTGCTGGTGGGCCTGAAATGCTGGTAAGGCTCAAACATGGACAACACACATATTCCAGTGTCATCCATAGCTCTTTTGAATATTTTAGTAAACTGATGCATGAATGAGTAGAACTGAGTCAAATTCTCATGTGGAATACCAAAGATTTTGTTGAGCCTGCTTTGAAGATGTTTATCTGGAGAGAAATCATAGTTCTATAAGTTATACTATGTTTTTTTATTAGTTTCTGATTACAATAGAGTTTAAATTGCAATACAACAATTTCCTGGCAAACACATTATTTTCTTCACATTGGCCTGTTAAATTTTTTCATTTAGCATCCCACTTATATTCACACACTGATCACTGTTCAAGTATTTTTCTTGACAGCATGTACTTTAGCAAATACAATAAACACGTTGTAATAATCTGGAATTAATAATAATGCTGTCAATCAGTTCTATTGACTGCAACATCAGTTATATTCACTGCAATAATGCAGTGAATTTCTGCAATGAATTAAATTTGAAAGTGTCTTCTGTGCAGAAAAAGAGGACACAGGACAATTATTGCCATTTTTCATCATGAGGCTCTTAAAAGGTCTCTGAAAGTTGGGATTTTGATGGTATTCAATTCAAATATTCTGACAGACAAGAATTTTTAATATATTATGTTACACATCATAACAACAGTATTAAAAAAATTATTTACTGAAATAGGCAATAAACATCAGATGTAAAGCAAATTTGTACACAAAGGGTTTCCTATAAAACCTACATGTAATGAGTAGCCTATGTCACCTTAAGTGATCTGGCTTCTCCTAGGTGTGTATTCTTCTCATATAATTATTCAAAACGATTTAAAAGATGTTAGAACCATAAATAGTCTGACTCCTAATCATTATAAATGTCTACTCTCTCTCCTTTATGAGCTTGATGAAGGACTGATGATCTGACCACAACATTAATTTAAATTGGATGGAGGGAATGACAAAGCAAACTCTGAAAGGTTAATAGGTTTTTACATGCTTTGCTGAAAACAGGACTTGAAGGTGGAAGTATTAACTTTATGCACAACTCTCAGAGAGCCTGAGCTGTCAGATGCACAAGAAAAAAAAATTAATGATACTGCTATATTAGTTTAATCTTCTAATTCACAAATGGGTTAGTGGTTGACAATACCATTTTTAGTGGTTCTATTCTGAATGAAGATATTCTTAGAATAGGACTGTACATCAGACATAGGATCAAGATTGGGATGCAAGATAATTAWAAGGAGATGATCACAAAGAGGAAGGAGAAAAATAATGGCATTCTATAGAGATCCAATTATGAGAGTGTTTGTGGACACAGGTTCTAATACCATATATAGTGAAGTGATAGAAAATTAAATATCAAAATGACTTTGCACAGTGCAGTTGAAGTTCCTTCAAAAYGTGTGCAGCGCATCTCTGGCATATCAGAAAGATATATACGCTACAGATATTGCTCACAATAAATCCACATAACTACAAATAGAACCCACAAAATAACCTGTTCCTTTCTTCCTCTACTATCTTAATGGACCAACTTTTATCTGCTTTTTCATAGATTTAAACATAGTTTCTATAAAATGAGAAGTCATATTTATTTTCTTTTGTATTTTCTTCCCTAAAGCATATTGACACAAAACACCTGTAGCAGAGCTATAGAGACCAAGTTYAGTGGTGCTAACATACTTTTGATCTGTTTTGAGATTACATTCTTTCCCTTTGTTACTACTTTATATAGATTTTTATAATTAATATTCCATTCTTTTCTCAGACAATCTAAACCTCAAGAATTTTGATTATTCTCACCTTCTTCCAAACCTTCTCCAGCTGGTTCATTTCTGCATYGGTAGATCATTATCCAGGACACATTATGCTAGCAGGAGCCTCTAAACTGGTAAAAGAACAAAAAAGATTACTTCATATGCCTTGCAACAGCTCTGATCTACTTTGCCTGTTTTATCTCTGTATGCCTGCTATTTAGAGGACCTTTTCGTTGGTTTTTTTTTT
>NW_026623502.1:838773-855428 GCF_030028575.1 Malurus melanocephalus
TTCTATAACCTTACACAACTTTCATAGTGGTTTGATGGGAAACTCAAAGGTAGGTGACAAAATCTCATCTAATCCTATCTGTCTCAAACCAAGGTAGGGAATCAAATTTTACCAAACCAAACCTTACCAAACAAAAATGACATTTTATTGCAGGGAAAACAAAGAAGACCRAAAACAAACAAGTTCACTTTCTAATGGTATTTGTTTATTCATTTTCAAAGGGGAAAAAGGAAGCAACTTTTTTGGGGATACATAAAGCTGAATTATATCCCTGAGTTGTGGAAGCATCAGTTCTATCACTTTAATTTCATGGTACTAAAATCAGAATTTTTTTTTAATTCATTAAAAATGCCTGCTTATTCAGTATCAAATCCAAGTATATTTAGATATTAAGTAATCACTTATTAAGATTATAAACAAAGCAACTAAAAATGTGATTAGATATTACAAAGTCCTGCTGGTATGAAAAGTTCTGCAAAGTTCCTTATTCTTGTGGACTTAGCGTATCACATCACATTCTCTTCAGTAATTCTGGTGATATAGGTGACAGCAGTTACTTTTTGGGACTGGCAAGAGCTCAGTTCAAAGTGTTAATGACACTACTGGGACACAAGAAAAAGCAGAACATGTCTCTTTTGACAGTAGGTCTTTCAACCTACATTTTAAATAATTTCTATTTGAATATAAATATAACGTTTCTCTTTCATGAAGGGTGCCAMACAAAAGTGTTTTCATACTATTTTTTTATTTGCAATTCATAAGAGGAAGAAGCAAGCCAGCAGCAAAGATATTATGAAAATTAAATTATGAAAATGTATGCTTGGATAAAAAAGGTGCCTTYGGTACTGAAATAATAAACAAAAATACAAAAAGGCAGGTCATTGTACACATAGGGAAATTAGTGCATCCTACAATTCTGACCTTGTTGTTATGTCAAAAAAAAACAGTTAATGCAGGATCTCAAACCAACAAAATGAAATATTCCTTTATTTTTTTAAAAGCAACACTTCAGATGTTTAAAGACCTTCACAGCATTTTAAATTAAATTCAAATTTGGGCATAATGTATCTTGAAGGTTTGCTTCTAGCAGGAAAAAAAACAACCTTTGCTGGCCACTGAAGTTGTCACTGCCTCAATCTTGCCATCTGAGATGTGATTGGCTACTATTGTCTGTTAAAAGGCTTAACAGAAAAATTTCTTAAATATAACACAAAAAAACCTGACCAAAGCCACTCCCAAAGCCCACCAAAATCCAAGCTAAAGTCACATTCTTAATGACTAGGAAAGGAAGGAACATTCTTGTCATCAAAATGACAGCAGTTGAGGATTTTAGACAAGTAATGTCAGAATTATATAATTTAATGCTACATCATTGCTTAAACTAGCCATGCCAACCACAAAAAAAAAAGAAACATTATTACAAAATTAATGAAAAGTTTTAAATAAATCACACAATGCAAAATGATGTTGTAAATGTCTAGAGCTTCTGTATTATTGTGATGAGATCCACTTACACACTAAAAATGTTTTTTTAATGTCTCTATTAAAAAGTAGTATGTGCACCTGTGTTACTTTACTTTCTTTCACAAAGATTCTGAGACTGTATTTAACAATGACAATGTTTTCTTCAATTTTCAGAAGAAAAAAATTTGTAATATTTGCTGCAATATTTAACAAATACTCAAGTACTATTGAAAACCAAATATTTCAAAATATTTTTCTCATATTTTAAATCTATTTCTCAGATTCCCATAGAGCAACATTTCTCAGTCTGAGAGGTCACAACTACAAATAAATCAAAGCTGTCACCAGCTAGAGCATCACATTGATAAAATAAATAAAACAATTTATGGAGCTATCCCTCTCACAACAAGCTTTTGTCAGGCTGTCATCTATCTAACTTCAAACCCTTCTTTGTAGAATATAATTTTACTTTTCTTCTATTGTGACTTTACCTATAAGTTTCTAATATGAACTTTCCATTTATCAAAAAAAAAAAAAAAGAAAAAGAAAAAAAAGAAAAAAAAGAAAGAAAATCAGGTTTTGGGATGTCTTTGATGGAGGTAGTCTTTCATGTTGCTTACCACTGCATTTTACTGCCAGTTCAACACTAAAAGGTCAGGTAGGAAAATAAATGTATTACTGCTTTAGTAATTGATACAGATTTACATAAAAGTTACATGCTATAGAACATTTATAACTGAAATTTTGTTTCCAGTGATCCCCAAAGAGAACCTGTCAGAAAAAACAATGCCRATAAATCAAGAATTCTTACTATTTTTCCAACTTATTCATTAGCATAGCACAGATGTTCTTGGTTTCACAGCTTCTAACACTTGTCTTCCTCCCATCTGTCTTTATTTCAAAGTATGAATTTATGTTTTTATATGAAATTAAACATTGTCACTAAAATTTTCCATTTGAAACTAAAATGTCCATTGTATTTCCACAAACAAAAAGTGATGGTAATCTATGAAACTTGCTTATCATTATAATTATACATCAGTTTCTCAAATGTGTTTTTTCCTGGTGTTCATTACAAAAAATTTATTTTTAATAGTGCTTCCCTTTGAAAAGGCAGATTTTATTTTAAATATTTCATTGCATGTGATATAGAGCTTTGTGATAAAAATCACACTAGCTTTTGTGGCATGTTATCATTAAAGAAGTTGTCCAAGGTAGTTCACAAAAGGAACTTTGTGAAACTCCAYTTTCTGAAAGCCGTATGAATCCTTTTCAACTTTCAGCACTTTCTCAGTCCTTCATTGTTAAGCTGAACAGTAAAAAAGTCAAGCTTTAAGGTGATCTAGTTTRAATTTCTACTTTTTGTTCTGCTGTGAATAGATACAACTTCGTTAAAGTTAATGAATTTCTACTCTTATTGATAATAACCATGGTGGTGTTTGTTGTGCTGAGATTTAATTCTTTCCATTAAGTATAACTTTATTATATCTTGAGAGTAGACCTTATAAAGACTTTCAGACAAGAAATTGAAAATCCATTAGAAACCCCTTCATATTGCAGGGGTTTTGGTGGTTTTGGTGGTTTGGATTTTCATTTAAAATTTTATAATAATACGTGTTTATGTTAYGAAGCAGTTTGTAAAATTTTAGATTAATTTGGCTTCAAAATTTATGGTATCAGTAAGCAGTCATCARTAGTGTAATTAACTTCAAGAGACCATAAGAGAAAAACATTTCTGAATCTAGCATTATTGGATATGATTATTTAGAAGCTAAGGGTCTTTTTTGCTGCCTTAGATGCCTATTCAAAAAAAGAAACTTTTATGTCAAACAATTATTTTTTTTAGTAAATTCAAAAAAAAAAAAAAAACAAACAAAAAAAAACAAACAAAAAAAAAAAAAAAAAAACCCTGACCTTCCATAATGTTTAATTCAAATTTACCTCAGGCTCAGCTTTTATTTTATAAAGCTGTAATTGAACACTAACGTGCATTTTGGCTTATTCCTTAAGGACATAGAAAGAAGATATAGGAGGGAAAGTTATTATCCATATGAAGTTTTAACTATGAAAGCTGGAGYTGTTTAAGAGTGGGAATGCAATTTAGCTTGGGTGACAAATCTGGCATATCCCCCAGAACTGGAGATAAACCTTTCAGGCAAAATATCAGTTACCATAAGTATCTTAAAGAGATCAAATTGCTCACTGGATCCAGGAAACCAGCAAGGGTACAGAAATACATACGAGAAATGGATGCCATGTGTCTGTTTGCCTCCATATTTTGTTATTTGTTCAAAAATTATGTATGACTTTAAATAAGGCTTGACTGGACTGGATAAAGAGATAAGTGTATTAATTTATTTATTTAACTGAATTGTGTTTAGATTATTATATTAAATACTTTTGTCAAAATGGAGTACAATATAAAAGATGAGACTGAACTTCACACTCACCAAGGCACAAGCGAGAGAAGTAGCTGTTTTGCTTGAATGGAGGAGCTGTTTCCAGGAAAGTCAATTATTAGGCAGGTTTTGTCTGCTACCAGAGGTTAGTGCCTGATAAAACCTGCATTTGTCAAAGACAGAAAATTTTGACAGGAGAACTGTTAGAGTCATTTGATAAGTAAGTTGTAATAAGGGACAATATGAAAAAAAACCCAAATTTAAATGGAAACCCCTCAGGACTCCAGAAAATGGTTTCTCTACAGTGCTAGTATATTTTGGCAGAAGGGAAGCTTGCCATGTGACTACAACRTGTGATCAGACATATTCAGACATCAGAAATTCTGATGAAATTAATAATCCAAATTTCCACAGAAAGACACATGAATATAGGGCAAGACATCTTTTGGATCTGATCTTGGGGAAAAGTAGGTAAGCACAGCTTCCTTTCTCTTTTAACTTTGAAGATTTGTCACTGGGCTGTCTCACTCTGCTATTGCAGAAATTGAAACTGATATYTACTTTTAACCTGCCTTGACCTAAGTGAGGCCTCACAGTGCTCAGCATTAAGATTTTCCCTGTCCAAAGGTAGRGCAAATCTGTGACCCTTGTTCAAGTGCCCAGGATTCCCAGCAATTTCTGCAGAAGCTGTGCATTCCTGATTTGTGACTTTACATTACAAGGATTTGCAGAAAGAAAAATTTTGTTTTGGTGACTCGGGATAATGAAGACTATTCAGAGATGGATAGGGCTGTCAGAGGTATGTCTGAACTTTTACAGTCTTGACAGACTTTGACGCTCGAGACAAAAACAAAACCAACCAAAAATCTTCTGACACAAGAGATCTTGTAAAATGTTGCCTCAGAAGTTTTTTTCCTCCTCACCAAATATTATATTATTATTGTATGACAGCAGGAGACTGTTACCATGTAGCACAGCAGGGGACTATAGCTAGGAATTAAAGAAGAGCAAATTCARACCTAATGGTATCAGCTGCATTAGAAACACCCACCACATCTGTGTATTTTATTGACCTCACAAACACTCATTTCAATGTTTGTTGAACCCTTTATTTTTGAATTTTGGTGCAAAAGTACTTTCCAAACACACTTTACTGGAATTTTTTTCTTTTGAATAATTTCAATTTATGAGCTGAATAAGTTGCAGAGAGTCTGCTTTTGAAAATAAATAGGTAACTATCTTTAGGTAGGTAAGCAGTCATATCACCAATTATTGAGTAGGATTTATGTTTTGGGCAACCCTGCTGAGTCATGCCAAGCTCTTGTCTGCTGCCATGCTAAGAAAAGTGGAGAATTATAATCACCTGCCAGCTCTGTCTTTATTGATAATGAATTCCGGAAAGTAAGGAAAAATAATTCACAATATTGGTTTACTTGCATGCATCTTAGTGTTGGAACTGACATTTTCCAGTTCCAACTAAGTGCAGAATGTGAACAAGTGTTCTGCTGTAGCTTTTAGATATCAAACAATGAATATAGATGTCATTTCAGAGCAGAATTTATAATTCCTTAAAATAATTTCCACTTTACATTAAGGAGCCCAGTTTATGGACATTTCTTTTGAGCATCTTCTATTTGAAATATTGGCAATGATGGTAAGGAATTAAGTTATAGTCTCCAGCATAATTTTGAAGAATATGCTATAGGGTATAGGATTTTATGAGGCTATAACTCATTCTAGAGTATCCATTCCGATGCAATTAATGATGATTAGATGCATCTGAAATAATGACCAGGCTATTAAGAAGAGAGCTAGATTTTCATAAAAAGAGAAGGTAAAGGATAAAAGCAATAATTTATGAAGAAGTACTAATTGAAACACCTTTTCATRTATTCCTCTCATTTTAAAATTACTATAGCTTTTTTTTTCTAAGTAAAAAAAAATTAATGCAATAAAATCTGGTATACTTGTGTATATTTTCCTGTAGTGCATATAATATTGAAGGAGAATTGTGTACTCTCTAACCTGGTCAGCCAGATATTAATATGTTCTGCAAGAGCTATAAAAACACCCTATAAWTTATAACTGGGTCCTACAATATAAATTGAATTGCATTACTCTGAAAATTACTGGTACTCACAGTGTAGATTTTAATGCATATTTTAGAAAGAGCAATTATTTTAACAATTTTAAAGATATGGTCTTGTTATGTTTTTTATCTGATGAAACAACTACTGAACTTTTAAGATCACACTACAGAGCTTATGTAGCTTAATCAGGAGTGAAAATCATTATGATACTGTAGATAAAGATTTAATGTAGTAATCTGAATTAAATAAGTAAAGCATTTTATGAGCAGTTCATGAAATGTCTGTTTAGATGAGATGTTTAATGATGTTTCAGAAACTGAGCTCATTTTGACATGGGGATARCGTAAAGCTTAAGAAGATATTAACAGTTACTGAAATTCACGACCCAGAAGGGCTTGGTTGGGTTACTGTATTTGTCCTTCTTTCCCACCTAATCTTGATGGATCTAAGTGTGAGATCACTGTGTAAGTTGTGATCTGGTTACTAAGAGATGCCTCTGGCAAATTAAGGTGCAAAGGAGACCATATGCTTTGACCATATTTATTGACCARAAGTCAATAGCATGGATTTTATTTAACAGTAAATGTGAGGTAGACAGAAAGAAAGAAATAGGAGTGTGGAGGGAGAGAGAGTGAGAAAGTGTGAGACATTAAGTAGAGAGTCACCTCCACTACATGGATTCRTCAGCATCCTCCTGGTCCTTCTTCACCCTTCTTGGTGGGGGGGGATCACAGAGTCATTCTTCTGGTGGTACCACCTTTATAGGGTCCAAATTCTGGGTATCCACAAGATAGTCACAGATRTTCCTACAGCTTGGGCTGGCATGGGTGAAAGCAGTTGTTTCCTTTCCCTCAGTCTTCTCCAAGAGTGTAAACTCCAAAACTTCACCTCTGTAATGCTTGGATGTGCACCTTCTGTTTTGTGATCTGTGCTCATCCTGAGTTCCTGCTGTGGTGGCTTTTCTTATGTGAACTTCCTTTTTCRACAGTGATTTGAGACAGTTAACTGTGCACTTAAGGTTTTGACAATGGGACAGTATTTCTGTCAACCCACTAATAATATACTCCATAATCTTCTCTAATATTCAAGTAGAGACAGGCTGATCTTACACCGTGACCTTTCATATCATCATATCATGTTCATGATATGCAAATCTTCACATCTTTGAGGAATCACACACTTCCTTACAGATAATGGACTTCTGCTGCTTTTCTCTTGCCACATGCTACTGCAAATAAAAGTATTTGAGGCCCATTATAGGAATGAGGTTATTACCAACTAAGGTAYGCAATTTCTATTCACCTTGTCTTCTCTGTTTCCTTTCTCCAGAAACAAAGMATTTCCTTACTAGTTTTTTTTCTAGCAGGTAGTAAATTTGGACACTGAAAAGATACAGTAGTTTTAGGTTTGCAGAGTGCTTTCATACCAGTGCAAGATGATAATGAGGCCCAAGAAAAATTCTCTGACACCAAAATGTCTGTTTGAATGTAATAAATGTTCCTGGCTTACATTTTATTAAAACATAAAGATTCATGTAAAATAGTTGGTATTTACAAAAAAACAAAAAAAACTCAACAGCACCAAAACCAAGTACTTCATTAAGTGTGTTTCAGCATTTCTAACTTAGGTAGGTATCACAGGAAATTTTTTTTAATGGAATATCAATAGATCTAAAAGATACATTTAGCTTTGAAGATATGCACTAGTTTATTTTTAGACAAGTGTCCCTAATGAAAATGTAACTAATAATACAGACACTAAATAGTTTAGCAAGAAAATAAGAAATCAGAAGTGATACAATTATTTTTTTWAAAAAGCAATATTTTCCTGTAAATTTTAGCAGAGAGCAAACCTTATTTCTCTTTTTTGGTAAATACTTTTGAGGTCACACCAGTTTAAAAGGTTTACTCTGATTCTCAGAGCAAGTATATCTGTCTGTAAACAATTCCTCTCCAGGGAAAAAGCCAATGAAGCTTGGTGCCAATTGGAAAGGTACAAGGTCTCTCGCTATTCTCAGGCTGTTGCATGACAATTTTGAACACCATCTTGTTTATTTATTGTAATTATTAAATTTGGAGTGCGTAARCACACTTATTTTACTTCCTGAATTTTAAAATTTTGGGAAAATGCCAATATCTTTACTTTTCTACTAATACCCTTACAAAAATATTTTCTTCATTTAAATAGCATACTTTCCTTCCTCTAGAGAAGCTTGAACAAATCAATAAATAAATTGGCTTTTTCATTCATCTTAAAGTACACAGTGTCTTACGTCCTGTGGTCAGTAATGATTAAAGAATCAAGCTGCAAACAAACCAGCAACATTCTAATATTAAGAAAAATTCTGGAATATTTAAAATAATAAGTAGAATATTTGTATTCTCTGTATTTGTATGTCTGGCTCAGTGTGATGTAGCAAAAACCAAGAAAATTAAATCAACTTAACCTCAGTGGAGTTATGGGTTACAGAACCCAGCATGACTTTAGGGGTACAAGACTGAGGTCTCCTGTGGTTAGATCACTTATCCTTATACAGTACTACTAAGACATTTGAAAACAMCATTTCTTCACTGTTTTTCTGCAAATCTATGACCCTATCTGCCAGAAACTGGAAAGTAGAGAAACGCACTGAGATCAGTTATAGCCAAAACAACACAACAGATTGCTTTTAACAGAGTGAATGCCAGTAGTAAACTAGTAATACACAATGTATCAAGCTATCAAATAATCCAGCAGTTTCACAGTTCCTTAGTGGTATTCTGTATCAGGCATGGATTAAAGTTATTTATTATCGTATTTGTCTGATTTTAGATGAACATGAATTATTCTTTCTGCCAGGTCTTTCTTATGTGGCTTCCAACTTTCAATTTCTTTCACAAAATCTGGCTACCGGGACACCTTGGTAACAACAAAATGTAGTAAAGAGAAAGCTTTAAAAACTTATCTCTATTAATTTATTCCAGTTTCAAGCACATTTCAAATAGTCCTCCCAATCTCTACATAATAAATTGTCACACTGGGTACAGTAGCACTTGTTTACAGTTTTAGCAAATATGTGTCAATGCTTATCATATTTCCATAACTAAATTATTACTGCAACATTAACTTTATACATAACTCACTAATCAGAGAGGCTAATTAAACAGAAGTTCTGTATCTTTGCTTTCTAGCCCAGCCAACAAATTAGATTACTGGAGCTTTCCCATACAGTAAACCCGTACAGTTCACTTACTCTGAGCAAGTGATATAGATGTTAATTRAAAAGTTCTGCACACAGCAAATATRGATTTAAGTTGGAATTCAACATGCCTAGGTTAAATTCTGTTTGCTTTTACCAAACCTTTTAATCTTTTCTCACAACCTTTCAAAATTTTTATTCAAATTAGCCTTACAAATCATACCTGATTTCAGTGGAGGGTTTTAAACCATGAACTTTGTAAAGTTCGATGTCTGTAAACCTTCCTTCACAGGAAAAAGAACTTTTATTTTTCACTTACCTGTTTCAATAGAGAAATGAATAGCAGTACAGAAGTGGAGAGTTGCAGTGAGGTTGTAACTCTGCCAAATCAAGGATGAAGAGACAGCAAGAAAGGGCTGGTATCTTCTCAATATGAGAAAAGCTCTGCCCAATTTCCCCCCTCCCTTTTTGCTGGCTTTTCTGGTGAGTATCCTCACATTTAGTAAAGGAAAAAGACAGGAAATCGTTCCATTTGCCAGCTTGATTTACTAAATTAGCCAGCTATTTCCTCAAAACTGGAAGCTGCTGGACCCCAAGCTAGGCCATCTGTAGCCAATTACAGAGTCACCAGTGCACAGAAGCAGGAGGTGATGCTGTAAATGGTGGATATAAGGGATTCGTGGCTCAGGCACTCAAGTTACTTGCCCACAGGATTTTTCTGAAGAAAGAAGTACACCTTCAGTGACTTCTGATCTGTTTTTACTTTCGCCAGTGATGAACTTGTCTCAGACTGCCTCAGTGAATCTGAGCTTTGGGAAACCATCAACCAAGTTTATTTTTTGCCCATTGATAAATTGCTGTTTACACCTTCTACCTCCTTACTCCTGACTCATGGTTTTGCATACCTACCTCACTTGGTTGGTGACACATTATAAGCAAGATAAATTTCCAGCAGCTTCATTGCACAGTAACAGATCARCTTTTCAACTTAACTGCAGTTTATGTTACATTAGCACAACCTTGCGTTGTACTTCAATATCAGATCTTACCAGAATATAACATAGTGCTTTTTTATTTTTTTTTTAAATTTTTTTTTTGGTTAGTGTTAGCATGTCAAATATACAAAGTTTTCTTTGAAAATATGAGACTACCTTTTTCTCTTTTCACCCTGCATTGATCAGGCAGATGTCACACCAAATTCTTCAGCTCCTGCAGCTTTTAAATAACCTGTGATTTCTAAAAGAAAGACTTTCTGATAAATAGTCTTGTGGAGTTTATTCATACTCATTGTAAAACATTTAAACTGTGTGAATATTTTGTTTTCTTACAAAACTCAGCATTAAAATGGATTTTTTGTATTTTTTTTTTACCTTGTAAGAAGCTTTTATTCTGATTGACACCTTATTCTAGTCTCTGACCTGCAGGAAGAAAGTCTTTCTCGTACTTCTCAGAAGTCTGACACTTGATTCTTTCATTGCCTGGTTTCCACYGGCAAGCTGCTAAATGCACACAACTATGCCCTACCAAGTAAAGGTAGTGTGTCTGCAATGACACTAAGTCATAGAGGTCAGATTCCATTCTGAATTTTTGTCATGAAATGACAGGCATGAATTATTAGCTACTAATAATGCATATCACCAGCATCCATAATAGTAATCCTGAGTAGAAACGACAATGTTCTGCTCTTGGAAGCTTGACTAAAAACCATGATCTAATAAAAAAAAATCCTTCATGTAATTACTAGAGTGCACTGTGTGGGTTGTGCATATGCTAATTTTATTTACATCATTGTTTCACACAATTCTCAAATCACAATCTGGATTTTTTTCTGAAGAAAAACATTCAACAAATTTCAGAAAAAAATACTTAAGCAGTCATGCAAAAGAAAACTGTATTTTTTTGTTGGCTTATAACTTAYGAATAATTTTATCCATATTTGAATTAACTTCTACAGCAAACAAGAATGCAAGAAGATTAAATAATCCATTGTAGTTAATTCAGTTAATATGTACTGGACATTAACTACAGGACTGAAATAATTGTTATGATTGCTTATATATGCCCTAGATCTGAATCATGCAGAATGCAGAATCTCATACTTTCAGTAACCAGAAATTAGACTTGAAGAATCCAGATTTCTGGTAGATTCCAGATGTATGTGAAGGTGGTTCTTAAATAGTTTGATACCATCAACATCCTCCATAAAACACTGGTACAAAATCACCCAGACTTGCAAGGACTGTCTGTGCTCTGCCCCTTTGGTGAAGGTGTCTTGCTTTCAGTTCCACAGATGGCAAACCACCACTCCTGTATATCCCACTGACACCCGGCTTGGACAGGGACCAGCATCAGACTCCTTTGAAACAAATTTTCCATCTTGATCACTGCCAAACCCAAGTTAGATATCAATACCTGGATGAGAGGTTGAAATCAATTAAAAAATTAGAAAATTATAAAAAATTAAAACCAACCCATAGCTTCCATTAAGACAACATCTTCTATTAAATGCACAGGACTGAAGAAGTATTTTTTACCTCACCAGCTATTGCATTTTTAGGTAATTCCTAATCATGAATTGGGAATTAGAATAGACCAGTGCAATAATTCTCAACAGACAGTTTTGGAAGGTGAGATAGTCAGGAGGATGGATGTGACAAAACAGTCAGCTAGCTTATCTCTGGTCTAGRAAATATTTCTGGCATGCAGATACAGCCATTGTCTCCAGTGCAAGTCATTTTCTTGTCAACCTGTTCCACTTAGGTAAATGGAAATCCATAGAAATRCAAGTGCTCTGGAGCATATGGCTCTTCTAGATGTCTCCTACATGCACRCTAGGGTATCGGCTGTAAATTTAACCCCATGCACAGCTGATAACATGAGCTGCATCTATTTACACCAGTTGCAAAAGCTGCTTGAAATCGGCTGGGGTCTCGTCTGCAGCCTCAGGGTTAGCATATGTAATAACCATGTGATTTCAATTGAGCCCTCTTCTCAGCTGTGCAGCAAACCAAAAGCAGWCTTCTCATAGTGAAAGCGGTGCTAGAGGTTGTTTTGTGTTCCTCAGTTAGAAGAGTTCAATTGCTTTGATAGTTATTTTAAGAAAATTAAAGTTCTTCCACAGTAAACAACATTCATAATTCTGTGGTCTAAATTTACCTACTGCCAGCTTCATCCCAATACACTCATGTGACTCAGCATTCTGCTGAGAGATGCTTTAACAATTCACAGAAATCTTCCATGGATTTCTCTCAAACAGCGAGAATGGTTGACTGTTATTTCATTCCTGTGTGCTCGTGGGCACAGAGGTCATGGTAATACAGTTGTAGCAATTCTAGGTCTTATAAATCTAATTGATTTCAATATCAATGTGCACATAATCCACATTCTAGGACCAAATATTTCCAACACAAGGCTTTCATACTGAGATAATGTAGTATTCTCTCTCCCATTCCTTTAAAGGTAAATCTCAAGGGAAAGAATGTATGTTTATCTTATCTCCTAACCATTACCAGAAAAATTTTACAGGGTCAGCACAGTAAGAAAGGCACAGGAGTAAGGAGTAAGTACAAAGTTGATTTTACTTTTAGAATGGGGGAAAAAGAAAGCTTTCTACATAATACTGTGCAGTAATCATTTTCGAGTGGAAATATCAGTCATATTGGGGCACTTTTGAAGATACCATATCATGCAATGTTTACATAATCAAATATATACATTGTCATTCTTGTGACAAAATACCTATTTTCGTTTTCTTGTGTAGCTAAAATACAAACTTGTAATTCTGTCAACCCTATTAAATAAATTTAATGAAGCTTAACACCGGGAATGTGACAATCATATGAAGCAGAGATACAGAACTCCATTTAAAGTGACTCAAATGTGGGACTAGTATGTGGGACTTATCCAGAAACGTCTTTTCCACTGTGATTTTCCAAAAGAAAAATTCAGAAAGGTACCCACAAACAACTGTGATAGAATTCAGTAAGCTAAAATACTACATTACTCTTTCCAGGCTATAACTGGTTGGTTTGATCAAGGTTTTCATATGCTGCTGAAAGGACAGGCTATGTTTAAAAAGGATGTTTCTGAGCTTGGAGGAGAAAGTTTCCTGTTTGCTGGCTTGACTGAGACAAGGCAGGAAAAGAAGATTTAAGCCTGAAGATTGGAGAAAGCCTCTTTTCTAAAAGCTGGTCAGAGGAGGAAGAACGAATGCAAAGCAGAGGGTGACTGAGCTTGCCTGTGGCAGGAACAGATCCCTAACCCAGCAATAGCAGTGAGGAAATTTTCCTGAGGACCCAGAGGATACAAAACAAATCCAGGAACACACTGAAACCTCCAGGGCACCCTTGGCAGAGGAAAAACTTGTTGACAAATTGTCTAGAATATCATTGTCTTTTAACAGACCTGGCCTTTATTCTCAGCTCTCAGAGCTACTTTATCTTTGCTTGTTTTCCAGCAAAGCCTAGCAGGATAAACTGGCAAGGTTTTGGCTTGCTCATTTTTAGAGGTGGTGCAGTTTCCCCAAAATCCAACCAACACAAGGGTTTGTTAGACTGGCTATAAAGATTAAAAACAAAACAGTGTCTAAAACTGAGGTAGATGATCCTAGTAACCTCTAGAAGGAATGTTAATTAAAATGTTTGAACAGCATCAGTAKTTCAGTCTGGGTTTTTAGGTTTGCCTTAAATGACTTTGCTATGATAAATTTCTCCTGTTTGACAGATATCAAGAAATCCTTAGCCTTGTAATCAACCATTTTATAAAGAAGTTGTCCTGAATTTCTGTTCAGTTGCTTAAGATTAATCCTCATCTTTCAAAAAATGTGACATTTGGGGAAAGCAAATGGCTATTGGGATTGCAATTGTTGCTATGCCTGCCCTGGCTTTACGGTGTGTGTTTGCTTTATAAAGCTACCAAGTCCAGCTGTCTCAAGAAGCAGCATATTTGCTGTAAAAGCTGACAGCATAGGATAAAGCTATCATGTGCAAATGTCAATGAACAAGTATTTTGATTAGGGCACTAAATGGAAGTTCAATAAAAGTCAGTCTGTGATATAGGTTGCAGCTGTCCTGTGAATCAGCTCTGTGAGAGGCTCATCCCACAGCAGCCTGAGAGGCTGAGCAGAGATCACTGTGCTTTCCTGACATTAAATAAATAACTGCCCACCCCAGCTATCCTGTCTCAATCTGGTTAAAGTACACTCTCTGAGAGTCAAGGCTTTCTAACAATCATTAAAAAAATCACCAAAAAAGAGATTTTATCAGTTAGACAAAATATTTAGAGTAACTGTTTTCAAAATATATGGAAATGTATTATCATATCAACAATGTGACTTTTTTCAGCAATAAGGATTCGTTCTTGCAGGGCTGATCCTCTTATCGTGTGAGATGTAATCATGGCACTACGGGGGTAGCTAAGGATGATCAATTACTTGGTCATCTGTAGAAAAAAGAAATTAGTTATTGCTGAACAAGTTAAAATATCAACATTCATTTTAATGTAGACTAGACAATGACACATGAATGACAGGAGTACRTACATACATATGCTTAAGGCTTTAGTGTAAATATTAACACACTGTACTTCACTGTATTTATATGCTSTGGAGGAAAAAGGAAAAAAAAATCCTTTAGAAGGGAGAAATTTTTGCAATACAAAAGTAATAGGCAGAATCCATATGGGATTCTGAAAATATTTTATGGAAATGCAGAGTCAAAATTCTTTCATCCTGCAGCAAACCACTATTTGTAATGCAGTACCTCTGAACAAATGAAAACCTTACAGTCTTGATGTTAATATTTTATTCCCACAACAGATTTTCTTGAACATTTCTGAGAAGCCTAGGCTCTTCCTCTTTATTTCTTACCCAGATTGATAGTTTCAGATTCTTCTCCTGAAAAGAGGTGTCATTAATATGGGCAAGAAATTATGAAGCCATAAGCTGCATTCCAGCCTGTGTTCAGAATGAACATCACTCATGCCTTTTAGGGAGTGAAAAAAATATTTGCTGCGCTAGAACTGTATGTCCTAGAACAGAAAAGAGCATTGCTACTCACTCAAAAAAAATAAAGGATTATAGAGTTTTAGTGTTGCTACAGTGCCTACATTCTTTCTTCATGACTCAGCCAAGATGCAATACACATTATAATTAATGTGGATCTACCCCCAGAATATTGTGCTTTGAGCCCTTGCTGGTGCCCCTTGCACAATATAGTCTTTGGTCTGACCACAATTYCATCACTTTCTGCCACTTGTCACATGCATTCAGACTGCATTGATGAATCAAGTTAAAAATCCTTTCAAAAACATTATCACAGTTTTCAATAATGTCTGCAACTCTTCCTCAAAGAGATGAGGGGAGGCTTGGCAGCAAAGTGTAAAAGCCATTTCCCAAAACGATTCTGCCTCCTGGCACAGCTTTTTGAAACATTCTGCTTTAAAAAATAGTGAGTTAAAAAAAAAAAAAATCTATATTTGTGTGTTGGTTTTACTTGGCCCAGTTTTTGGAGGTGGGGGTGCCAAAAAGATGGCTCCTGTGAGAAGCTTCTGGAGGCTTCCACCACGTCCAGCAGAGCCAATTGCTGTTGGCTCTGAGGATGRTGGACATGCCACTGACCAAACCTGGGCCAATTAAAGATAGTGGTTACGCCTCTGTGAAAACATATTTAAGAAGAAATCAAAACAAGGGGCACTCAGAGTAGTTTGGCCAGTGGAGGAGGCTGAGAAATATGTGAAGGATGCAGACACCAAGGTCAGTGCAGGAGGGGGAGGAGCTGCTCCAGGCGCCGGAGCTGGGTTTCCTTTGCAGGCCGTGGTGACCATGGTGGAGCAGGCTGTCCCCCTGCAACCCATGGGGTCCACAGAGGGTGCAGGAGCCACCCGCAGCCCGTGGAGGAGGGAGGTCCGCACGTCGGAGCGGGCGGACACCGAGAAGGGGCTGTGTCCATCAGGAGAGCCATGGAGAGAGAGGCCTTGCTCCCGAGATGGAACAGCCTGGCCTTGGGCCTGCACCCAGGGGACAAGGGAGCCCACGGTGCAGCAGTTTTGGGACGATTGTCTGCCCGTGGGGGGACTCACGCTGCAGCAGATGTGTGTGGACTGCTGCTCGTGAGAGTGGAGCCACGCCGGAGAAGTTCACCGAGAACTGTCTCCCGTGGGAGGGACCCCATGGCAACACAAGGGAAGGAATCTTCTTCCTCAGCAGCCACAGAGGATCCGGTGATGAACTGACCAACCCCACACCCTGAACTGACCAACCCCACACCCTGAACTGACCAACCCCACACCCTGTTTCATTCCTGCTGCTTTGTTGTATGTGGGAAGGCGGGAGGGAGTGGGGAGAAGATCGGTGTCTTTGAGGGTTGTAATTTATTTCTCATTCTCCTCCTCTGAGTTTGTTAGTAATAAATTCTCTTGATTATTTAAGTTGTGCCTGTTTTGTCCATCAAGTGTTTTTCTCCCTGTTCCTTATCTCAACTCATGAACCTTTTTGTTAGTTTTTTCCCCCCTTCGCTCTTCTCTACC
>NW_026623502.1:855726-878107 GCF_030028575.1 Malurus melanocephalus
TGCACTGGATAGTTTACTGTACAAAATGCAATTCCATAGTATAAATAATATTATTTCTGGAAGAAAAAAATATTGTTACAGGTCAAATTAGTGCCTACCATGAATTTCTGCAGTTGTGTGTGGTCTGTGATTTCCTTTTTATTTGAAATCTTGAAGACTTATCTTTTTTTCTGTATCATGTTAGTGCAACTGTAACAACCCCTATGGAATCTTAGAGCTTTTATCCAGCTTTCATATTTGTACTCATTTTTAACCTGACACCTTGAGCCGTCAGCTCTCTTTTGAGATCCGGTGGGTTCCCACAGGACCATTCACCGATGAGTAAAAAGCKGAACTTGGACGTGACCTCGAGGCCTCTTCTTCATTTTCCAGCTTGTTAGCAGACTGCTCATGTGCGGTCTGATAGCAGACAGAAACTATTGCTGTAGACCTATTTTGTGCTTTTCTCTCCCTGTGGTACCATTTATATCTTGGCTTGTTTTGTTTGTTTGTTTGTTTGTTTGGGGTTTTTTTGTTTGTTTATTTTCTTTTTCCTTTTTTTTTTTTTTTTTAAGAAAAATAAATTTTGCATTAGCAATACATAGGACATGAAGACCTTGCCTGTAAATCCATGTGTGGAATACATATTATATGTAAATACTTGCAGAAATGAAATTGCCAGATCATACTTGAGAGAGAGAAARAGAGAGAGGGCAAGATTTTCTAAAGAGGTAAAGTTCCGGTATTTTGATTTTTATATTCATTATAAATACAAATATTTTTGTATTCCTAGACAAGTAGTGTGACTTAAAAATAAATACACATTAGTAGAGACAAGCCTAGGATTTTTTTGTCCTATTTTATTTTTGTTTAAATAAAAATGCAAATGAAGTAAAAATGGATTTTATTTTGAGGGAGAAGGTAATATAGCTATGTATTGCACTTATTCCCAGGGGGCACATATACAGCTGAGTAGCAGAGGYTTTTCCCCCTCCCTCTGTTAAATTGAAAATTTCTAAGAATTAGCAATTAAAAATCCCAGTTCCTCACCTGTACTGTGCAGGTAACTTTGCCCTGAAGTCTGAGATGGTTATAGCTCATGTACTGCATATTGTGTCATAATTATATTTTTTTTCCTTCTGAGGCAAAAGTCAACTCTGAAGCAAGCAGTGAGACTGGGACAAGAGTCACTTGTACTCTCAAACACAGGAGTTTTCTGAAATTCCATTGTAAATATCTCTAATTTTTTAAAAGCTTTGCAATTTCTTTGAACTTATAGGCTACAAAGAAAAAATTTCTGAAATCAGGTTTAGTTCTTATCTCTGGGGTAGTACAAGCCCACTTGTGTCACTTTTGTGCCTGGCAAGATCATGGATCAAATCCTTCTGGAAGTTATGCTGAGGCACTTGGAAGAGAAGGAGGTGACTGACCATGGCCAACATGGCTTGATGAAGGGAAAATCACAAAATGACAAATCTTGGCAGTGTTCTATGATGCCTTTACAGTGTGGGGGGATAAAGGAAATGCAACTTCCTTTACCTGGTGATTTACCTGGGATTATGCAGAGTGCAGTATCTGTGTTCGCAACATGGGCAGTGGGACTGAGTGCACCCTCAGCAAATYCACTGGTGACACCAAACTGAGTGGTGCAGGTGACACTGGAGAGAAAGGATGGCACCCAGAGGGATCTCATGAAGTTCAACAAGGGTAGTTGTCTGTCAAAATAAAATGGGGAAACAATTAAAAAACCTGTCATCAAAAGTTACTCTTCCCAACATTCAAGATGGTAAAAAGTATTTTGTTATTTTTACTGGTAAATGAGGTTAAATCAGTAGATTAAATTTGGTTCTGCATCTTTTCCAGGTTCCATATGTGCTCATACCTGCCATCCAAGCTGGCAAGCAAAATCAGCTACGTTTCTTCCTCTAGAAAMCTCCTCACGAGAGGTTCAATGCCAGAGCAAATGTCAACTTATTTTGTCATAAACGTAGGGGATCTGAGAAGCAGAAAATAAATGCAATATTCTATTAATTCCCTGAGCAACATCCCACAAGGATCAGGCTTTCATAAAGCACAGATCATCATTTACAGCAGCTCCACTGCTGCAAAATCCTCTAGGGAGAATGTAAATTATCCAATCTCCTTCAGGTGGTCTTCTCTAATTTCAGATTATCTTCTTTAATCTCATTGCCATACACTAACTAATCATAATATAACCGTTTTGCCCTCTTGCATGTCTCCCGACACAATTATTTGTTTGCTTGTTTATCTTGGTGTGTTTTTTTTTTGTTTTTGGGTTGTTTTTTTTTTTTTTTAATATGCCAGGTGATTCTGTGAAGACTGTGTTGGCCCTTTAAATATGTGGTTTCTGTAAAGTTTAGTAGATGCTTACCCAGCATCACTGGTTTTTTTTCCCAACCATGAAAGCTTCCAGGATCCTTTCTATTTTCATAATACTCCAAGAAATTCCAGGAATTCTTGTCCATAATGTTTGATTTTGTTCCAAGGTGGTTTCAGACCTCATATCACATTGCAGGTGGAAAGATGTTGGAAACAATGACAGCACCTTCTTTAAGCATTTTAAACACCCATTAGAAACCCATGTTAGTGAAGAAAAACCAGCACCAAAGTCAGGTTTTCATAATCACTTTCTTAGTGAGTAGTTTTAATGACTTTTTCTGACCTCTGTTCACTACCACAATCTAAAATGATAGAAAAGTCAAGGAAAAAAATGAAGGACTGAAACAGTAAAATCAGTCTACTGAGAGAAAAGCTAAAAAGTAATTTACTTCTTTCTTTCAGGGATTTTATAGACAATATAAAAGAGATTAATCAGAATTTAACTTATAACTATCAGAGTGTACATTGCAAGCCAAAGCCAAACTAGTTTAAATGAATAATTTTTTTCAAAAGTGATGTATTACTTAAAGAAAAGTACCTAGGCTTATAGTTACTTTATATCTTTAGAAACCTTTAAATAAAGAATACATATAATTTAGGAATTAAAATTATTAACTGAAAGCACAGAAGTAATCACAATGATCAGTTTTAAACTCTAGYTTTATTCATAGATTTAAGATTTCACTCTGATAACATTGAAAACACTTGTTTTGGCTGAACCATCTTTATTCTGCATTAAAATYGAAAAGGAAAATGAAGAGGAAGAGAATGAGATTATATAAACTAAAAAAAAAAGATTTCTATTTAGTCACTTTCAAGCCAACCCACAGAGTTTTCAACAACTTCAATAGTCTTGAAGCAGGTTTGTTTGGTTTTTTCCCTTTGCACATTTCTTTTCAGCAAGGCTGCCTTATGTAGTGGCACAAATCTCAGAGGAGTTCATTCACCTGTCTTTCCTGTCAAATTACATTGCAGAGTCAACAGCAGCCAGCGAAGTGTGGTATTTCATGCTAGACTTTTAGCTCCTGATAAATCTGGTGGAGTACTTCCTGTAATTCCAAATGTTTTAGACAATTAAATATTTWAAAACAATAAAAAGAAGTTTAAAAAAATGTGAACTTAATGTGATCATGCTCAGTCAGATTGTTTATGCAATAAGTAAGAATAATTCAAGAGTAAATTTAAAGAATACCTCAGTGGAGAGGAGGTGAGAATTCATAAGTAAGTTTAACAAAGTTTCATCAGAAAAATACGTATGCTGCTCTTGATCCCATGGCACCTGGAACAGCAGAGAAATTCCTCTTATGGTTCAATTTTTCCTCCAGTGAAATTGTTCATGCTCCCATATATCTTCTGGATTTGGTAATCTGGAAATGGAGCTAGAACTCAGGCTTCCTATATTCAAAGAATGCTAATGATATTTATAAAACACACATATATTTATTTTTTTAAAAATTATTACTGTTGACATTTTTCTATGCAATGTTGCAAATTTATTTAACAAAAATTGTGGTATTTGCACTGGTACTAGTAGGCTAATTTAAAATATTTAATAACTATATAACTTACTTCTGCAGACAACTATTTTTGTAAGGATTATATTATGATTTTTGAACTGATAGTTGAGTACTGAGCAGGCTAATCAGTCATCTTAATGGAAATGTGCAGTAGGAGAAAATAGTGTGCTAGGTGGGGAATTTGAAGGAGTTTAGCCTTAAGCTAGTCCAATCAAACACACTGCAGCACTAATAATGTTGAATTCCCTTACTCATTCTCACATCAGATGGTTCTGTGTGTTTCAAAATTAACAGGTTCAGCGACTTCTTTTTTTTTCTAGGACTGAAGTTTGAGATTCCAGASACTTCTCATACTACATGTATGTACCCTAATTTATCTACTAATCTCTCCATTTTGTCTTGGATTTTTGAAGTGARGAGATAACCTGCAATCAAGAAACATCAGGCACACTATTGCATGAAGATATAGACAATGCAATGTATTATAATATATCAAGGTAATTACATCTTGTATTAAATCTTCTATTTAGAATTTACATACATATCTTGTGTTTTAAGACCTCAGATTCTTRAAGAAAGTTGTTTCATCTGTTCTTTTTGCAAAATTCATGGTTTGTTGAGAAGYGTGCCAGACAAAAGTAAGCAAAAAGATGCATGACATAATATCATTTCAAAATGAATGGCAAACACTACTAACTTGAAAATTTCAAAGATCAAAACATTCTCAGAGTCCTTCAAACTTATTTGCCAATAGCAGTGACAAAAATGAAATATAAAGTWAAAGTCTGGGACAGGAAAACACAATTACCTCTGCTTAGCTGGGAATCCAGTTGGGAAGAACTCATCTGCCTGTTGTTGTTCATTAGACGTTTCAAACTAGCAGAATGTTCACTCTGAAAAAGAACTTTAACAAGGGAGTCCAGCTCTTTGTTGTTTTACTATGTAGCAATTAGTAAATAGCTGGTTTTCAGCTGATTTTTTCCAATTTTTTTTTCAAATTTCAATTTTTTTCTGTAGGAGATATCTATGAAATACAGCTGTGTGACGAGGTTTGTGGCCGGCGTAGGGCTGCCTGGTTTCGGAGTTATCAGCCAACCACAGCRAGGCTGGTGTAACAACAGGCAGATGAGCTAATCTCCTGCCCCCTTTTTCGTTCGGACCCSCCCTAGCTGATGTAATACCCCCTAAAGGGTTGCAATATACACCCCCTATCAGGATTTGTTTTTAAAGGGACCAATGAGAAGTGTCTACTTGGAATATTCACGATGTTCATTAGAGTGGTTATAAAAAGCATGTTCAACTTTAATGAAGCGAATCCTAGCGATCATCCTGGTGGTCAATGTGCTGGATATCCCGAYGTTTCTYGACATTTTCAAAATTTTTTTATGTTCCGGGTGGTACAGCTTAACTTAAACTGCAGCTCCCCATGAATACAATTTGCAATATACAGCATGGGTTTGGATTAGAGTGAAAAACACACTGTAATACACAACACACAGGAATCTGTATGTAATTGTATATTTGAAGAATGCTTTTGACTAATTTATTAACAAATGCCAAAAAAACTTGTACAGTTTTTCACAAAATGCCTGGTAGCAAGAAGACATACACCATGATAGTATTACCGCCATAGWAACTGTGGCAGGATTTGCTGTAGAATATATAATGATTATCTGACTGGGAGCTCTGAAATGTAATGACTCCAATTCAGTGAGAAAATAGGTGTTAATATATCATAATTTAAAAAGGTAAAAACTGAGCCTTGACAGAATAAATACAGATGAGAAAAAGGTTACATTCCAAATGCAAGATTTTCTGTGTATTAACAGCAGAGAAGTCAGAGGCATGCTGTCCTCGTTAATAGCAGATTTTTACTAACTAGAAAGAAACTGAAGGATTATGCTATTGTGAGGTGCTAGGTAAGGAAAGAACGCAAAATAACTTTCTAATTATGATAAAGATGTTCCAGGATGAAAAGATGGTGTTAAATGTGAACAGAAACTGTTAGTAGGTTAGCTAATGTGAAAAGGAATAAAGTAATGAATATATATATATATATAAAATTAAATTTGGGTTGAAAGGCACCTTTAGAGATCGTCTAATCCAATACCAAATCAGGATGCTGCATTTCTAGAACACAGAAATATAGAGAGGAATAGAAGTCGGGGTTCATAGCAGAAGTTCTGAGTTACATTAAGGGAAAAAAAAGTATTTTAATTATGTCAACAGGAAAGATGATTACATATGCACAAAGTAAAATATTTAGAATTTTTTTCCTGTTGCAAACTAAATGGAGGGCATGATCAGAAGGCTCATAATCATTTGATGTTAATTTGTAAAGCAAGCATTTAAAAATAATTCATATCATCTGGAAACAAAAAAAAAAAAAAAAAAAAAAAAAAAAAAAAAAAAAAAAAAAAAGGAAAAGGCTTCTGCACTACGTGTCTTTGGATTGCCCAAAGGCAAGAATAAAAACAACGTGGGAAGTGGAAGTGTTTTATGCAAGGCTTTCTCTGTACAGCTGTGCTGGGTGCTTTGTATGAAAGGGTTCTGCTTTCAGAAACAGCTGTTAGTTTATCTCATCTGACTCATCCAGCCCCTGGTAATAATGCCACTCCTGGATCAGATTTGTGGGATATTGCTGTACTAAACCTGTGCCGGTGCAGATGAAGTCAAACAGCTGCCACAGGTACACTGCACACGTGGATCCAGGAGAAGGGGAGCTGCAGGGACAGCAGGCAGGAGCAGCTGAGASTGGCAGAGTGCAGTGGTGTGGCACTGGAAGGGGCAAATGGACACAGAGAGATGGCATCCTGCACCAGCTCTGATCAAAGGCTGGTGAGGAATCCTGGACAGCAAAATATCCCTACACCTTGGAGAGCAGGAARGTTAATGGGCATCACTAGAGGCTTTTAAGGCACATTTAGTGGCAAGGGTGATTGTGTGAGATTTATTTGATAAGATTTGAAATAATAAGTACCTTGATTGCATGGTCAAAAGCACAGGATGCACTTTACCCCTCAGACAGCATGGGAAAACACTGCTAGCACTGCATAATGCAGGTTATGTTCCCTATTAGTGAAAGGCAAGTGGATATAGGTGATTTATATCAAGTTCATCTGGAGAGGAAACCTATAAAAACCTGATTTCCAAATGTTGGTGTCCATTTGCAGGTGAGGTGGGGAAAGGGAAATTCAGAAGGTCATAACTGTAATTAACCTAAACTGACAAGATTTTTAGGTTCAGCACAGTGGAAAACTTCATATATAAAGGATATTGAAATTTCATATTTTATTAGAAGCTTTGTTAATGAAAGCTAAATGCCCTGTATTTGAAAAAAWATAGTTTTGAACACATTTATTTTAGCCTATATTATGCTGAATGTTTTACTTAAGCATTTGAAATGTCTGAAATGTGAAAAAMAATTTTGAGGAATATGCCAACCCTTCTCTTTTCTGGAAAGGTGGCTATTATGATASAGTGGTGTTATTCTCATGTTTGAATAAAAATTGTCAAATCAATTTAGCATCAAACAACAGACCTAACAGGAGACAATTCAATTGATACTGAAATATTTTTTGAATTATAGAGGGAGAAATTAAATTAAGCATATTTAATTCCACTTCTTTCTAAAGAAATAAGCATGTTTTCCAKGCAGTTAAAGAGTTTCTGCTCTAGTGGAACTGGCAAAATGAATGGCATCCAAAATTAGGAAAGGAAACTTTTTTAGCAACTACCAATGATGAATTGACTAAGAGATCTGTAGAGCTGCATTAGATATGTGTTAGATCTGGCATGTCTTGCAGGTTGGTAGGATATCAGAGGCAAAAYAGAGTAAAGAGAAAGAAAACAGTCTAAGATTAAGGAGATATAATAGGTTTCCGAGCTGAACATATTGTGGAATTTTRGAGGCAAAAGATAATTTTGTTATGTGCTTTGGGAAAATAACCTGAATGGGCAAAGTACAGTTGCCACAGCAACCAYTGGTATGCAAAGAATTCCACAGAAAACACTTATTAAAAATGTCTAATGAATTTGCACTTGATTACAAGGGTTGGTGCAGGCTAACTTCTCCAGGGGAAGAAGTAAATTTGAAGTTTTTAATTGGTGAAAAAGTATCTTTTATTCCCCTTAACATGTTACCTTCTTAGTTTCTGTCAGGCTTTGGTATGTTTATAGCAACAGTGAGTTCCACAGTTTCCTACATAACAAAATTTGCATGACAAAAAGAAGTATCCAGCTGGTGATGGGTAACAGGGCAAGGAGATGATCCTTAAAAAAAACAAAAACCATAAAATAAAAGAAAACACTGAATATGGACCGAAAGCTCCTGTAATTAAAATGAACTGGATTTTAATACCTGTGAATGAATGTTTCCTTGCTGCAGATMATCATCCCCTGAAGATTATAGAAGCTCTGTCAGAAGTCAGACCAGTCAAAGGGGCAGGTTGCATGCCCTGGAAAATTCCTATTTCCTTATGAGCAGACTTAAATTCTGTTATTTTTATATTTTAAGACAGAAGGTCTGGCACACAGCTGCTGTATGACGATGAGCATGATGAGCACGTTACTGCTTCTCTTGTGAGGCAAAACACAGGGACAACTTCCTCCTCAGCCTGGAAAAATTGATGTGTGTTACAGGCAGCAGCTAACTGGAAGGATCCTAGTGCCAGAAATAGCAGTCTGTGAGGAACAATCCTGCAGTGCAGTCTCCCAGTACTCAGTTTTAATTGATAAAGATTATGAGGAAAAATGGTAGCATTATGAACAGCCATGAGAGTACAATATATAATTTGTTGCTTGTGAATAGAAATTAAACTCCTGGAGAAGAAACTTACTGTCAAATGAGCTGGAATGAATGGCTGTGCTTGAGKATGAAAAGTACTGCTAATTAGATCATGCCTGCAAGATCATGCGAACAGGAATCAGAGAAATAGAGGAAGAAGAGGGAATAGAAGTGTTCTTCCTAAAGCGATGTCATCAGCTCCACCACTGGCTGGAACAGCACCRAGACACTCCTTTGTAAGTCCTGCACTAATATTAAGGTAAACATTCTTATTCAAGCTGCCATCTACTCACATCCCCAATCAGAATTAGGTGTTTTGACAAGCATGGTAGATTTAGCAACTCCCAGGAATACTCTAACTCATATTTCTGTGCTTCAGCTTAAAGGACTGTGCCATGTCTCTGTCATGCCTAGGTTTCACTGCTTGCTCTAACATTCAATTTTTAAAGCGATTCATCCTGCTTATATAGCAATTACAAGATAAGGATGTTTAAAAGACTCATATGGTAAATATCCCRTTATCATGATCTGCTCCAGAAATAGCAGTGCTGTTACTCACTCTCAAATAATTTCAGATATTTAAGAGAGTGAATGTCGGAGTAAGGACAGATGTTCATTTTCCTGACTTTACTGCTGAGGCATAGATAAAAGAAGTAAAATCAGGAATTTCAGTGCTAGCAAGAAGTTGCAAACTCTGGGCAGCTTTTGGCAGAAGCACAGTGGAGATGTGTCATCCCTGGGACTTAATTGTCTTGGTGATGTGGCTGGTCTTGCCAGCTTAGCTTGCCAGCTTAGCTTGCCTGCTGCCAGCATTCTGCCCTCCTGACAGCAGGGAAGGGGACCAAACTCACAAGAACTCTAACCCTCTGAGGGTTAGATTGAAGGGAAGCTTGCCCAAGGTGCTGGTTATCTAGTGGGAGGCAGTATGTAAATCAACATGGAGCCTTCTTCACTGCTATTTTGGTACCATGGAACCAAAATTATATCCTCCCATCTGAGTTTTCCCTATGCCTATCTCTTCCTGGATGCCCTATTTAATCCATAATGGTTACTTTTAAAATTAGCAGTTTTAGCGAACAGACCCTTCTGGCTGTTCTAAATAGCATGGCACAGACATGACAACAGCATGGTTTGTCTTTCCACTTGCAGTTTGCAAGAATGGCTCCTGACTATAAAATATTAGGGCAGGAACAATTAGCTATTTTATGCAAGTCAGATGCGCTTCTTATACTCATGAAACACACCAGCCTGACTCCTTAATTAGGTAAGAAGCGTTAAGACTTTGCTCAGGGTATAATCAAAGGTTAAAAGTCAACAACAAACAAAGCTTATCTGCTAGAAAAGTAATTTGAAATGAATCACAAAGGAAGTTATGAAAAGCAGTGTGCAGCTAGAAAGCTCAAACCTATTCTCGAGAACAAAATATGTTCCAATAATTAGAGTCAAATCCTCAAGATAGGGTCCTGTGAAATGATGTTGTGAGTGTGTGCTCCTTTTACTGAAATAGAAAAGGAATTGAGAACCAAACAAAGATAAGTAAACAGACATAATAAGATTGCTATTACTAATAGCAATAACACAAGCAAAATTTTTTTCTTGGCAAGTTTCAAGGATTAGGGGAATTCTAGATATAAAATATGGAAATTCCCAATGCTCAAACAATTCAATCTTTCTTTATCTGCTATAATATAGCATTATGAGACAGAATAGTCAAAATGCTTGGGAGATTTCTAGCTYAAATGGAATATTTGCATTTTGGTAACATAATCCATTATTAGAACTGTCTCAGAAGAAAATATAACTGAGTTWAAAAAACTACTGCCAGATTTGCTACTTTAAGTAACTTACATTAAAAAAATCTCTAACCCATGAATAGTGTATTTTTCTATATAAACAATATCTAAATATTCTCAAATTTATAAGTTATTATAATTATATATATTTTTGTATCATAATTTTAATTATAAAAATGCTGGTCTGATGGTTGATTGTAATACAAGAAGCAGCAAATCAAAGTGCACACTGAGCATTTTGYATATAGTGCATCATTTGAAGAAAGAAAAACTTTTTGTAAAAACACATCTAGTGAAAACTTAGTTATGTGGMTTCAAATAAGGACCTGCATAAGGAAACAAGATGAGTCAAAATGTGAAGTGGATGCCACATGGATGTCTCAGCAATGTACACTGAAGTGAAATAAAATGTTCTTCACCCATTGTCACAGGCAAAACAATCATGACTACCTGTACCCTACAAAAGAATCATCTCCCTCTTCCCAGGGTACTGCTTTTGCTGTGGYGACATTCAAMCTTTCCCAGTCTCTCCAAGGAGGCAAGGGGTACTGCAGGAGGTTGGAGTTCTGTGTGTGTTGGTTTCTTTCTTCTTCTCCACCACCCTTCTTGCTGTATTTCATCCTCTGCTCCATGATATTTTGTGTTCTTGCCCTGGCTGAGGTCACTTGCTGTGTCCCAGGGTGTCTCTGCCTTGGCTTGTCACCTGCAAGGCTTCATTTCAGAGCAGGCTTTGCCCCCTGCAGCCTCCACCCAAGACCTGCCACATGTGCCTGATAACCTCAGACAAAAACAATTTCCAGGAAAGAGTGAAGGACAAATATTTTGAGAGTGCTGTCTCTCAGCCCTTCCCTCATGAATAAGTRCTGATCACCATAAAAATTTATTGCACCTAAGTGCAGACAAAAAATAACCCGTCCACCCCCCTCCCCCCACAATGAAACAGAAACCAAACAGCAAGGTTGCCTTGTGAAACAGAAAAAGTGGAGTTCTTTGTATAAATACTCAACAAATTTAAAAAAGAGACTGGATCAACGCTCCCCAAAAATAGCTTAAATAATTAATATACTTCCATGCCCCTTTCCTCTCAGTTCTTAGARATGTTCCTTTGATTTAAAGGAAGACTGAAGTTATTGGAGTTTAGCTGAACCAAAGCAGTAACCTCTATTTTGAAAAGGCTGAGGAGTAAGAAAATGAAGATACTTGAATTTTGCATTCTCATGTTTATGACAACCTACCAAACAGAACAAACATACCTGTATATATATATATATATAGTTTAACTTGAGAAGAAAACTACAATTTTAGAGTTCAGAAAATGCTCTTCATTCCCCTCTGGCCTTGAACACTGGACTTTCCCACAGGAATATAAAACCCAAGAAATTTCTTTTTTTGGGGGGGAAGGTACTCTTTCCAGTACAAGACAGATTTTTAATAGAAGATTTTAATATCTAATCGAATTTTTAATTCTTCTCAATAGCTCTTAATTACAGACATGATGCTGTCAGCCTCCAGGAGGCTTTAAACAAGTATGTATCTGAAATTAATCCTGAATCAAGCTGAAACACAAAGATTTCTTACACAAGCCTGTGCTGCACAGCTTGGCTCTTGGTAAGATTTGTAAAAACCCCTCCCCTGCTGTCCACAGAAATTCCCTCTGATACAGAAAGAAGGGGAAGCTGTTCCCACAAGGAGCAGAGTAGAACAAGGATTAGTTGACATAAAGGGAATGAAAAAACCCATTATCCTGTAACGTACATAGCACATTTTGTGATTCACACCACTCATTAATCTGATCAATCTGATCAATTGTACAGTGAGAATCCAAGAAAGTCGGGATATGTAATTGGGTTCTCAAAGCAGATTTCACTAAGCTTAATATCAATATTATTGAGAGAAAATTTACCTTCTGTTCATACCCTTATCAGGTAAGTAGTAGAATGGATGATTTTCTAGTCTTGAAAAGCTAGTCCAACATAACTGATGAATTGACTGAATCAGTCACTGCTGCAGATCACATATGGATTAACTTCAAAAGAAAATGTTGGATAATGCAAAAGTTGCCTTTCTACATAATGATGAAGAAACCACTGGGTAAATAGGTAATGCATGTCTAATAAAAACAAAACAAAAAAAGCTGTATTTTCAGTGTTTACTGAAGGGCTTGGAATTAAAATTCCATTTTCTGAAAGACTTGTCAGACAAAACTTAAAGCTCAATGATTAGGGTTTATCTTAATATGTAGTCAACTACTTCACTGTTTGTTCATCAATTATTCATAATATATGTGAAATAGAAAATCTCCATTGTGCCCTCTGTGAAGTCTYAAAAATTCTACTTGAACAAACAGAAAAGGGATTTTCTACAGGTTTTTGAGCATCATGCAGAATAATTCATTCCCTTAGAYGATAAAAATCTTTTCTACATGTCAATAAACAAATTGTTGTATACCAAGAGCAAGTGAACTTCAAGGAACCAACAGAGACCGGTGCTATACTGAGGTAGATTCACRGTGTAATGGCACTTTGGGGTGGAGTGTGAAAGGAGAGAAGAACATATTATAGATTAATCCTTGAAAGATTGTACATTAGTTATTTAACAGAATGAATGTCTAATTATTTGGATACAGATACTTCCTTTAGGGGAGTTGCTGTCCCTCTCCTTATAAAACTGTCAGTAGATAAAAACCAGTTGGGCTGATGGTGGGGAGAGAAGAAAGAGCTCTGTAAAAAATATTCATTGTTGGTTTTATGCATGTTTTGTTCCAGTGAACTTCTCCAGCTATGTTTAAATTACAAACTATTCATAAACAGCACAACAGTGTACAGCACAATTTCTCTAGTTGCAACATTCAAGCTCTTATATCATTTGACCTGCTGCTGTGAATAACATGCTCTTTCAATAGACTAAAGAAATAAAATTTCAAGAGTTTTGCCATTTTTTTTTGAAAGTTCAATATTATGTAGAGAAAGAAAGGTGAAAAAGTTGGATATTGTCAGCTGATATTATTGTCTTTGTGTTCCACTGAAAAAGAAATAATTTTTCCCTATGTTGTGTAACAAAAGAAAAGAACTAGACAATTTTTTTCAAGCAGCTTTAATGTGTTATACTGTCAAAGGCTAAGCCCTTTGGGCACTACACAAAACTGATTTTCAGGCTGCTTTACTGGCTGTAGTGCAGTTTCTTTCCTACTTACATAGTGCTAAAAAACACATATCTTGTTTGAACATTGTGTAGCTCACTGGAAGGTCGAGCATCTGTTTTATTTGTATTGCAATACAGCAGGCAAACAGACCAACAATGGGAAGACTCAAACGTGAAAACAAAATTGGTTACATCCTGATCCACAGATTAAATTTATCCTCCCCCCACATGTCTTTTGAAGGAAATCTGTCACATATAAACAACTGCATGCATCTATACTACTTTGTTTTCTACTTTGTTTGCTTAACTTCTTTTTAAACAGTTCCAGTAATTAGGTTGACAATATACCCACTCAGCCTATTTTCAGATTTAACCTTTCTAGGTGGATTTTCTAAGTAGCTAGACAGTCCTTAATGATTTTTCCACAATGGGCAGAGAAAATATCTATCTAATATCTATCTATCTATCTATCTATCTATCTATCTATCTATCTATCTATCTATCTATCTATCTATCTATCTATCTATCTATCTATCTACCTACCTACCTACCTACCTAGTTACCTACCTACCTATACATCCACTTTAGATGATTCTTATAATAGCCATTATCTGCTCTCCCCTCATTCTTGGACAAAAACCTCTAGACTGAATAACCCAATTTTTTTAAGCCTTTTCTTAATGGGTTATGCCTACTAGAAATAAAATTGCCACAGTCTTAAGTGAATTACTGTGCCCATTTTTAAATTACACTAATTTTTTTTTCATAACTCAAAATTCTATTCAATTCTACTTCTTTCCTATGCTTTTAGCCCTTTCCTGCTTGATACATGTTAGATTTTCTCTTTATCTCACCAAATACTGAGAAATAATACTGGCTACTTATTTTTCTGTGTCATTAATCCATCAGAATCCCAGTGATTTGCTGATCCTTGATTTACCACACTAAACTCACAGAAGAAATGTTACACAGCACAGTAACATGAGACAAGACTTGATCACTATTACTTTCAAGAAGAAATTCAGAGCAGTCTGAAAAATCTGGAATGAATGCCCTGCCCAGCAAAGAAGTTAGATCTCCTTAGTGTTAGCAGAAATGGATGGCTACATTTATTGAATTACATCAGTAGCACCTCTAGGTGTTCAAAAGAGAGGAAGGAAAAAACAGCTTCTTGGTTTCAGTATTGTTGCCGCAAAATATTATTGTTTGACTTCAGATTATACCAGAGGCATATTAGTAGGGAGCTAGAAAACATGGAAAAGATAATATGGGATAAATGATGCCCTTGTACACTATTTAAAATGCCAAAAATTACATTACTTATGACAAATCCTGGTTTATTCTGTGGAGAGGCACATAATTATGTGGCAAACATAGGACTCTGATGTCTTCTCCTATTGGCACCTTCCTCATTCTCTCCATTTCCTTTTAAAAAAATGTATTCCTTTTTAAAAATTATTAGATCTTCAGAAACCTCTATCAACAGATACATCAGATCCATAATTTTAAAAAACAAACTAAACCCAAACCCKACAAAAGTAAAAAGGTGTTGATTCCTGTCTAGAGATTTCCCTCAGTGAGATTTACTTCTTCACCCACGCAAGCTGTTCTGTCAGACAATTTCCTGGTATAAAAGGCTTTATTTGTGACCTGCTGCTTTGTTGTGAAATATACTACAATTCTTTCAATGAAAAACACAGTCTTCCAGAAATATTCTTAGCATGAAGGAGAGCATATCTTGTCCCTTACATTTTTGATAAGGGATGCAAAGCGTATTTATGGTTTGGATGCAATTTTCCTGAGGTAGGTAGCACCTACACAKGGGAGCCTTTCACCCATCTTGGGTGCTTCTAAACCAGTGTGAGAAACCGTCAGTAGGAGGCGAAAAGAATTCCAGAGCCACTGAGGTCTGACAGCCATAGGACTGATTAGCCAGGGAGGAGGAAGTAAAATTTGGAACCAAAACTGAAGTAGCAATTTGAGAGTTAGAAGGAATTAGAAGTAGGAAAATTGCAAATCCTGCACAAAGTCTGTTCTGTTTTTTCTTTTTTTTTTTAATTATTTTTTATTTCTTTATTTGTTTTCTAAAGAGGATGGTATAATGAACTTCTCCAGTCAAGGCAGATCTTCAATATAACACCCTGTAATTTCACCTTTTACAGGGTTTCTGCTCTTTTACATGAACCTTCCATAGTCTTAATAATAGAGCACACAGGAAATATAAAGAWTTTCTATCTAACCCCTGTAATACTACAGAGCTTTGATATTAACTATGCTGAGTGAAGTTCAAAATGGAAGAAGTGGGGGAAAGAAGGGGAAAAATAAAGAAAACATTTGCTTTACTACATCATTTTCTTTCCAAATTTCCCTGTCTGCTTCTTCCTGTGCTCTAATATAAAATCTTATCTTCACACAGGGCACAAAGCTTTGTCCCTCCTATAAAATATGGTGTTCTGGCAGAGATTCTCTCCTTTAATTTGTTTTGTTTATTAGTATATAGGCTCGCAACACATACTTCAAAAATGCTTTAGGAACACACAAAGTACACATAACATCTTCCTGTGACTAGACAGGTGACCTCAAGTCCCTATCTTCAAGGAGATTAAAAGCTAGTTTATAGTARGCAGTTACTAAGAAAATATCTTATTTTTTTGCACTCCTCTTTTTTTCTGTTTTGCTATGYTATGTCATTTTCCTTCAGATTTTGGGGTTTGAGAACATTTTACTTGTTTAATAAGCTCATAATACATCTATTCCACACCAGTGGCCACACCTCATATATGCACATCTATATCATATATAGCTGTAATTACACATATAGATAATGTTAGTGAGTTCAGGCAGAAATTTTTCCTAAGAGAATAAACTTACTGAAGACAATACAAAAATCAWATGAACATTTGGTAAGGACAAGCAAATCAATTTTGAGAGAGAGTAACAAGTGTTCACTGATACATTTGGGACTATTTTTTAGAAACCAACAAATTGAAGGTATGCTGTTTTGTGTTGTACACATAGAAATTCTTGTAGTATGATAGAAAAAAACCCAGGTCTGTCAAATTCCATTGAATTTTTGGGCAAATATTTTGAGACTTTTGAGAAAAATAATTCATGCAAGATCCAACTTCAGTTAACATGKTAAGTGTAATTACATTGGTATTTCTCAAGTTTTTAAGAAGTACATTTAACTTTTTTCTTCATTACATATATAATACAAATATTGGAGGCACTCAAAAGTTCTGTTGTTGTGATGTTTGCAAATCTAAAATATTTCTACTAATATTGTCTACAGAGTAAAGAATCATTCTTTCTTTAACATACCTGTTCTCATCCAGTCTTGAGAATGACTAAGATTTTGATTTASACTGTATTGCACTCCCTAATGATATTAGAAAAATATTGCTCCTAATAATTTTTGCTAAGTATCATCTCTGGAACACAGTAATACWCAAAAGAGAGGCTGGGCCAATGATTAAGGTTTGAGATGATGAAATGAGTTATCTCCTTGTACGTCCATTTAGAGGAACGAAGAAACGTGTAGACCTCAGTGTCCTTTAGAGGGTCACAATATCGAGTTCTTCTTTTCACTAGAAAGAAACTGGTACTCATTCACTTTTTAAAWAATAACGTCTATGAATAAGGTTTTCCTTGAGGTCAACATACTTTAAGACTGCCTGGATTAATTCTTCACKTTCAGTACAGCCAATTCTCCGCTCTCAGAGCAGGTTCAGGAAGATGGTGCAATCTTGTAACACTGATGGCTATATTCATGCTTTTATCAGTATTCAATAGAACAATAGCTATAATTCTGATTCACTGCACTTTGATTGTGTGGAAATCAATCCTACCCCCACCATGTCTACTGGCATAAATAATATAAGAMCAGTTTTCCATTATTCATAAAGGCTGGTAATTGTTTTTATTCTTAAACAGTTTAGCTATTTAGTTTGTTGGCAGAAAGATGTGTTAGCTATGAACATCTTTAATTATTTTTTCTGTAACTTGACAAAACTGATCATTATCTAGGGAAATTAGAATTTCAAAAGCAATAAAAAAGGAGAAATTAGCTATGTCAGAGGTCACGAGAAAAATAAGTGAAAGGAGTTAGCAGTTGGTTTCTAATTGAACTGATAATAATAAAAAATWGAATACCTTTTAATGAAAGATATGTACATCCTTTAAATATATCTCCTGTTGGGTTTTCTTTGTCCTCATCAATTGTTGAGGCTTTCATTTTATCCAATTGCTCCCGATAGGAGTACCATTTCCATGAAATCATATTTATTTTTTAATCCAATGTGGTTCTGAAGTGTGCCGAACACCACCATAAAGGAACAACATTTTAAAATCAGTTTCAAAAACATACGATAAATCCAAAGTTATGATTCTTCTAGCTCAGACTTCATAAAAAGTACATMCATAAAAGCCATCCATTGTTTCTTAGCAACAGCTTCATGACCAGCAATGTCTGCTTTGAAAACTTTCCTCTGTCTTCATAACTAAAAATGTCATTTGTCCATCAGTAATGAATTAAGTTTTCCAGGATCCTAAGTCATAATACACAATGGTTGAATAAACTCATTACAAATCTACCAGTGAGCAAAATCTTAGAGAACTGAAACTTGTACATGGTCAGTTAACTGGGCTGCACTTTTCTTCATCAGAATCTGTTTCGAGCCAGAATTAGTTGAATCTTCGAGTTTGTTGTTCTGCTGGGGGTTTTTTGTTTTGGTTGGTCTGGGTTTTATTTTTGTTTGTTTGGATTTTTTTGTGGGTTGGAGGTGGGAGCGTTGAGGGKTTTTTTTAGTTTTGCTTTTTTTACTGTGGGCAGGGTGAAATTTATGCATTTTTTACAAATTCACACCACTAGTTTCTTTGAGAGAACAGATTGACAAAGATGTTCAAAAGCACAGATTCCAGATACAATGTGATATCCAGATCACAACAGCAAGCTGCACATCTTAGTAATGTGGCAGTTTGTAACATGCTGGAATTGTACATTAGAAGGAAAGGAGCATTCTAAAAACAGGAGAATGACAGCTCTAGAGATTTATGCACAGGTCTGTAATAAAARCTTCCTCTTAACTGCTTTAGGTCAAGGAGCTGTAATAAAATTATTCTGTTCCTACTGAGACAATAATGCAACAATAGACTGAGATATTTTTACACAAACCAAAAGGGTCACCAATTTAATGACTGAAAAAGACATGCAACTTTAAACAATTTTATAGCCTGGCAAAACAGCATATACTAGATTACAGAGCATATAAAACATTATGTGTAGTAAAAAAAGACTCAGTGGAGTTCTAATTGAGAGATGATATATGCAAGTGGTATTATATAAAAGTCAAGGTTTACTTGGAAGAGCACTCACAATTATCTACTGAAACTGATCAGAATGGACAACAATGTAAAAAACTAAGATTATATAGCAAAGTGATAAGAAACTGTAGGAGCAAAGCAACAAAACCAACATTTGTATGTCAAATAATGCTTGCCATAGTTGCCARATTTCAAAGAACTAGACTAATTGCACAGCAAAGGTGAATAGTTTTTGGTTGGGTAAGAAGAAATATTTTGGTTCTTTGGTTCTGTAAGTTGTGACATCTAAATTTCTTCCAAAATATTAAAGCTTTTTAATATGGGTTGTCTTAGAATTTWATAGTCAGAATTTCTATTKCTTCTCTTTATTTAWTACAAAATGGACYCATACTGTATAAGTACTCTTGCCAYCAACTTGGCTTTTATAYTTTTGAGATTTCTGAAAGCCTTCTACTTATATATATATTCCTTTAAGAGACAATTTCCATTTTTCATTTAAAAAGGGGGGGGGGTGGATTTCAAGCAATTTTCTCATCTAGAACTTCGAAATATTATTTTCCTTTAAAATGCATTTATACATGAATTGTRGGAAAAAAATCGCAAAAAATTGTAATAGCTACTATGATAAATAATCAATTTTTACCATTATACCACATACATGTGGTTATCTAAACACACACATACACCTTACATTTTCATCATCATTGTTTTGAACACTTATATTTTTTTTCTCTGGAAACAAGACAAGTTATATAAATCAGATCCTGTTTAAAAAAAAATGTAAAAGCACAAGAGTATTACACTTGTTTCATAACAGAAACTTATAGCCCCAGGATGCAAGTGCAAAGCAAAGCAGGAATTCGTATAGCAGCAGAGCTTTGCTTCTTTGAGAAATTTCTCAAAGGAACTCAGTAAGAAGTCATTCAAGACACACAGTTGGCACTGTACACTTCCTGACTCTGCTTTTAACTGCCTGCAAGCAGTACAACTTGGGTTAGCTTGGGCTAAACAGAGAAAATATGACCCTGCAAGCCTKAGTTTGCTGTTGACAGTTTACAGATCAATTTTGTCTGCTTTTGCTCTGATTAAGGTGGGGCCGCTAGAGATCCTTTCTAACCGGAATGATAACCAAGCAAATCTATGAAGCACTGGTTCAAACTAACCAAATCCCCTGAGTCATCGCCCCAGCAATCAGTTCACTCATGGAACTGCTGAACTGTTGTTTGCAAGATGCATTCTTTGAATTCACCCTGCTCCATCTCTYACAATGTCACAGAGAACAAGTTGTGATATTGTGTTCATTGACACATATGGGTAACCACAGCTGAAATGCAGAGTAGATTTATTTCATTATCTTGCTAACAGCGCTGGGCTGCAGAGATGTGCAGTCGGTGATTTTATGGTCTCTGTCTCCCAGCAGGTGACTCAAGCTTGTCTGTGAGAATGTGTTATCTCTACACAGGAATTCTACTTCTCAAAACAAGCAGAGGATGAACAGCACCAGGCATAATAAATGGAGTTACCCTCACCTACATTGGCATGCCCAGCTAAGCAAAACCTATCACTTTAAGAAAAACTATTCCCTCCTTGCCAAATTTTCCAGCTTTGACCCTTTATTCCCAACAGGTATTACATGMTTTATTACTCTTAAGACTACTTGAAAGAATCGTTAGGATTTCATTCATAATAGGGGAAGTATCTGGGAGTATCTGGGAATCTCCCAGATACTCACCTGATCTGATGCAGCTSCTTTGATGGGATCTCTTTGGAAATTTATTCCATGGCAAAGACAGCAGCTCTCAAAAGTGCTGGCATCCCCACTGTGTTTCTCAGTGTTTTGATATCAAAACCCTTGCACTCCACCTCCTCCTTCCACAATTTTATTCCTTAATCACTGCWCTGGGATCAAAGATTGTTAGAGATGGATTTACACATTAGAGCATATTTAATTTCCTGTAAATGTCGAGGGAGCTGTAGTCAATACAGGCAATAGTGATATAGACAGGGCAATCACTGGAGTCCAGAATCCAGTATTGGTCAATTATTCCCAGCAGCAAGCAAGGATGTCYTTTAGGGAAATCCTAGCCACAAGCACTCCAACCTCCATTAACTGTGGATTGCTAGCAGTGGAAGCAGCCCAGACTTCCACYCTGATTCTCAGACATGACAGTTCAAATGCTTTCATTAGGAACTGAAACCCACATTTACTCATCTAATACGTGAGCAGCTTTGCAAATTAAGGGGAGGACAGCAATGTGTAGGGAGAAAGAGGTACACAGGGTGTCTTTGCTCCTGAGCTGAGAAGCCGTGCTGGTCCCACCACCTCAACTCTTCCAAAGTGATCACAGGAGGAGGACGGRGAATGGGAGCATATGGAGACAGCAAGGGAAGAAAGGCATGACCCTTGGAACAGACAACAAAAACAGAAAGCCAAACATCAGGCCCACAGTGACAGCACTGACACACAGTGTCTTCGACATCAGCCTGCACTTACAACCTCTGCATTATCAGGGTATCATTTCCTGCTCTTTGTTAGGGGGAACTCATGAAGGTCTATGCTTATTAATATACTTTTATTACATGTGATGCTTTTGCCATCTTAGGTAGCTTTCTTAATAAGATATAAAATAATGTTCAGTTATGATATCTTATTGTCACTCTTAATGCTGACAAAATACAAAAAAAAAGCTGTCTTGTATCTGAGGTGCTCTCTACTGATCCCTGGAAACTTCACCAGGTTCCTAATCTCAGTTTGAGAATAGTACAGATGGCAACATAMACTTCTAATGCTAAAATCACATCATTAAACTATTACTTAACAACACCACAATTATCTTTAAAATCTAATTTTAACAAGAAAATATTTCTAACTTGATTCCAAATAAAAATACCAAGCCTTTATTTAATAAAAGATCATTTTTAATAGGCACTTGACATCATATTTGTTTATTTATTTATGTACTTAATGTGGTACATCTCCCTCTCTCATCCTCTTCAATAAAAATAACTAGGCTGAAGAGGTAATTTCTCATTGAGTTATCGACTGGGAGTGGGTGACCTGTCATAGTAATTTAAAGATGTTACTGGGGGCCCTTTAAAGGTTACTTATAATGCAAATTTTKCAATTATTGTGGTATTTGTATTTTTAAGACTATGTAACTGCATATTCTACTACATGCCAACTTAATAAAAAAAGTAAAAATGGGAATGCAGGCTGACCATGATAAAACAGGCAGTGAAAACTGGGCTAAATTAAAAAAAAAATCATTGAGAAGAAAAATTCAAAATTCAAAACAGTACGATTTGGATTAGTGTTCCCAGCAACCTAGTTGACCTGACTAAAAGAGGAATAAAAATTTGGAGAGGGAAAAAACAATTCCATTTAATGCTGCTACATGCTGAACATACTGAAAAATATTGACTTGGTCTTACTTAAGAACTTT
>NW_026623502.1:878144-926182 GCF_030028575.1 Malurus melanocephalus
TCAAGAGCATTGGAACAGTGATGGCAAACAATGATTTTTAGTTCACCCTTATTTTCTTCTGAAGCGTTTTAGGGCACAGTTTGGCCAAGCTTCCTTTCAAATCTGGGATTTACATTCAGTTGCTTCATTAGTAACAGAGGAGTTATATGCAAATAAGGCAGCAATTAACCTGCCTTGTGTTGCTGATTCAAAATAAAGMAAATTAAGGAACATCTAAAATAGGCATCTACCATCCCTTCCCCTACCCATCACATGCTCACATAAAGTAGAATAACCTCTTGAACTAGACTAGGAAAAGATCCTGCCAGAAATGTGGTAACAATTGTGTGCTGTCTGGGAGATAGACTCRGTAAATTGGCCTTCCATGACATTATGCTCATATATAATGGTAAATTAATGTTGGCACTGCTCTTGGCTGTCTGCATTCACACTCAGAAAAGTAGAATTCATTTAATTGGATGAATTTCAAGTAATACTGGAAACTTCTGCCAATAATCAAATTGAATTTTCACAGAATTAGAAAGATACAGACCATTCCTGCAGAGAAGTGTTAAAAGGTTTGACAGACAATTGCTGACCCAAGCTAAAATGAGTACGTTTCAGATTGAAAGGAAGAGCTACTCAATAGCACAATTATATAAAATCTCTCCGTATCCCTGTTTTAGGATATGTGCCTAATTAAAGAAGTGTTTCCCTTATGATTTATACTAGCATGACTAACACCCTAGAAACTTTTCTCTCCCAAAAGAATGTTAAATGTAACCATGACAATGGCTTTCTGTTGAGTTAGCTACATTGTAGCTTTTTAGTTTACGTCAGCCCTATTTCAGCATAATCTCATCAGTAACAAAATGTGATACTCTGGAGTGATACATTGCTTGTATGYTCTGGCTTTTATTCTATTTTCCACTATACTGGATCAAGACAACTTTTTATTAAATGAGCAATGAATTATAGTATTTCTTAATATCATATGCTGATCATGTTATCTCATCTGGTTCAGATGAATTTGTCACATGTAACTTGACATGTAAATAATGGCAGTAGAAGTAATGACATAACCTTCCTTGTCTCATGCTCTCAGCTGACAACACATTAGTCCAATATTCTTACTGATGAGCCTAGACACTTTTTGTCTCTTTTTAGATCCCTCATTTATATGTCAGATTCTGTTTGCCTGTTTCTGTAGYTGAGTGGCAAGGGAGATAAAATAAGATGGAATTCCAGCAGCCAGAACAACTTAGTGAATAGGCTGCTTCAAACATCTCACCTGGCAGATTCAGTTTTCTCTTTTCTGTATGCAGAAAGGCAATRTATTATTTAWAGTAATTTCCATACCACAATCATTSTTGCATAAATAAAACTATATAAAAAARCGGTACAAAAAGACAATGTTCATCAGGTGCTAATACCTCTATTAACRCAAAATTTAACTGAGTTATTTTGTATTTTTTTACTTGATAAAAACAGATCAAGCTTCTGTTGATTAGGTCCAGCCATAACAAATGCTTAAGGTGCATATGTCTGACATATTAGTAAAGTTAGGAAGAGATTGCTGTAATGCTTCAAGGTCATGCCATATRACAMTTGTTTAAAATACATTACAAAGAATGATCAACTACTGCTCTCTAATCACAGAGAAAGAAGTTTTTAAATGACAGTTCCTGTCCCTAAGCATTTTCACAACAATTTAGATACATGTTATCTGAACAGCACTGAATATTGACTTATACATTTGAAAAAAAAAAAAAAATTCAAAAGAGTGTATTTACCCACATTTGGCACAGTGCCAGGSCACATGCAATCTCTGAAATCAACAATACTGAGTAGAGAATAAACCTGAGCAGGTTGGCATTCTCTGTGCACTTCATAGGCAGCATCAAATTAAGTTCATCTCAAGGTACCTACTCAACATTGGTGGCAGCAGACTTTGTAGCTTCCCTTTCCCACATATTTTTGTTGTGTCTATTTATCTCTCATTGGATAATGAGCTATTATCACCCTAACTCCCTAATGTGGCTTTTATTTTTTGTTACCTATTTCCYGTGAAATGAGTGTTCAGAACAGCCAGATCAGCATGCCCTGTTTTTTCTCTCCTATAAAAACCAATCCTTACAGAATAGTTTTCCTTTTCTTATTGTGGAAATATCTRTCCTATGGACTCCTCAGATTCAGTGTAATTTTAGAGTTCAGGCCATGTAGGCTGGGAAATTCAGGTCACTTCATGATCTTTATGATAAGGATAGTTGCATCAGTTTCTGGAAAGGTTCTTGTGTCTTTCCTTGCTTGGCTAATGTTTACCTTCAAAAATTTAGACTTTGAAGGGAAGTRGAAATCCAATATCCATTATCACATACAAAAAGCTCTGGTGTATTTTCATGTAGGGAGATCTAAAACTGCAGAGATATAATCAAACTTTGGGAACTACCACTGAGTGTTAAGGCATTGGAGACAAGCTCTGAATATAGGAAAACCCTTATTAACCAGCACACTGCCACAGAGGAAGAAAACTTCTTCCTTTGCAAGACAAAACCACTTCTCAGCAAGAAGTTAAAGATAGCTACTTAATAAAACAAAAAACAAAAAACAAAAAACAAAAAACCAAAAAACAAAAAACAAAAACCAAAAACCAAAAAACAAAACAAACCAACAAACAAACAAAAAAAACCAAACCAAACCCCAAACCAAAAAAACCCCAAACACTTAAAGGACAGCAAAATTTCTCCTTCAAATGGCAGTCATTAAGAAAAAGCACAGACTTGCATTCTGTATAGTGGGAAAATTTTTAGCTGTACTGTGCTGGACCAGCACACCACATACAGTAGTGTTAAAAGTGTCTACTAGGGTTCACAATGAGAACAACACAAACTTTTATCTTTGTAAAATAATGAAAAAAATTATAAAATCAAAGTCAGATCAACAGCCTTTTTGTGCAATTTTTACTCAATTTGTAGAGGTGAACCAAAACTGCTCAGGAAGAGAGTGCAGCGTGGTCAGTGGTAAGAGGTACAAGATGTTCCCTGATTCCACTTGTTGAASACAATAAAGAGAGATGCTGATGGAGGTTTCATTAACCAGCAAAATAAGAGGAAGCCTATGGGCTAGGGAAAGCGTGAATGAAATATTTTCCGAGAACTAATTTAGTTTGCAATCACAATAATGCCTGTTGGATCAGAGCCAGTGTTATTATATATGAGGTGATTTAGCAGTGAATGACAAGCCACACTGACTCTAGCTAAGGAGCTGCTTTTCAGAACCATATTACTTGAATATCTGTAGGTATAAGGAAAACACACCTGATCAACTGCAGRGCCACCTTGAAGCAGTTTTGACTTTCCACAGTATTCCCATGAGGTGCTTTAGTGTCCGAAAAGGATTAGTTTTCTATCAAAGAACTGATGCTTGCATAGGAATGGAAATGGGGGAGACTAGAAAGTGTTAATGCACTTCAGATATTTTCTTCTTTATGTTTCTACAGACATAATGTGGCAATCATGATTTCTGATCTGAGAATTTCATTAGGAAGAAAAGACTATAACTAATATTCCTTTGCTCATGAATTCTATACTTTCCCTGCTGTTCAGTGATATTTTCCCTTCAGTATAATTCTACAGGAGAGTGTGAAATGACTAGTGATGCCTTCTGTTCCTGTCTCTCTCTTTACTGTCACAGAGAAAGGAAGTTTGGCTTTCTTTTTTTCTTTTGGCAAAAATAACTTAACGAACTTTGCTTCCATTTTTTCCCCCTTTTCTTAAGTTAGATTAGAACATTGCAGTTCCACCTGCAATAAAATATGTGGAGCCAGGAATTTTTTATCAATATGTTTTTCTACGCACCACATTCACTCTCATAGATTATAGCCTTCAGAAAAGGGTTACTCAACTAATTAATTTGGCAAATTTTTTTGAAGCCAGACAATTTAGTTACCAGGAAGAAGTACTTATTATTTAGCTTCAGTGGTCCTTGGCTTACCAGATGCTACATGCTCCCTTCCTTTCAATGAGCTGTGGCAGACATGCAGAAACATAAAATCTAAAGGAAAGAACGCAGCATCACATTTGGTTCAAATAAAACTTACCATCTGAAAGCAGTCAACTGTAAAAGTACCCCTGCACTAATTAATGCCAAGATCATACCAAAATACATATATAGCAGAGACAAAAAGGTGCTGCATACTGGGAGCTCTTGCATTTCTCTATGAATGCCTCCAAAAATGCAGTTGGAAAATTTATTGCTGTCAAAAATCGTGAGCCTCAATCCAGACCTAGTTACTTGTGGGAAGCCAACTGGAAATGGACAGAGGGCAGGACAGCAAAACTGGGATTCTGATCATTTTGGCAGATGATATTCACTTGTTTCAAAGGCCAAACACTTGTGCTTATTTGTTTCCTGTTTGCATTGGCAACCAGTCTGAGCACTGGTTTGTGAGGCAGCACTGCCCACCCACGGTTTGACAGATGAGCAGCTGAGAAGGAGGAAAAGCTGGAGGAAGGCCAAGGACTGGGCAGAGGCAGAGCACAGCTGATTCTACACTGCTGGAGTAATGAGTCTACAAAGGTAGGAATGGACTATCCCTGTTAAAGATACTGCAGGTTGAGGGTGGTAGCAAGGAAACCTCAACCAACATTTTACAAGTATTGTCTACTGTATCCTTATCCAGGATTTTGTGCAAAAAAAATTCTGACTATATTCCTTGTGGATGCTGAAAACGATTAAGAAAAAAAAAATCCCACAGTGATATGCATTGGCTGCTACCAATTGTAGCAGAATATGAAATATGAAGTAAATAAGATCAATTCTACTGTTAAGTAGTCTTTTGACTGCTTATTTGCGTAAATACAAATATATTATATTTTCCTTAGCAATATTAAAACAGAACAACGTTAAGCTTTGTACAAAAGTTCAAGTTCTTTCAAGTCTGTCTTGACTTTTCTTCAGGAGTTTAGAAACTGACTGCAGTCATCAATTACATATGCAGTGATGAAAGGCAAAACAGTGAAGACAATAACATAAATTGTTTTCACTCTTTTGTTTTATCTGTGAACATTCAAAGAATGTGAGAGAAATACTGAAGAATCTCTGATTAATCTCAGATTTTGCTGCTTCAGTTTATAATCTCTGGAAATTCACTGAATTGAAGGGCATTTTAGGATATTAGAAGACACAGTTTTCCTTCTGAAATGATTTTTTTTTCCTCTTAGCCTTTCAAGTAAAAGATTTATAAATACAATTTCATTTAAATAAATGTAACCAAAATTATAATTTCTTAAAATACAATGCAATTYAAATTAAATAAATGTTAATTTTCGTTTGATTCCATCCAAATCTATTAAAATTAACCATGGGGTTAAGATCAACAGCTCTCATTGCCAAAGATTTTACACAATGTTCTTTGTCTAATATATGGATTTTCATATTGCCTCATTTTTCAGAGAAGGTCTATATCACTATTTCATTTTTCAAAGAAATACAGAGCCTGCAGGCAACTGAAAAAAAAAAAAAGATACTTGTAGGTAGTAGCCACGTTTGTGCTTTACTTACAAAAGAGTAAACTAAGCAGTAATGCACATTTAAAACAAATCATATAATATTCTTCTCATGCATTTAATATAATAATAGAGTAATAAAAGACAGGAACAACCATATAAAARCACCCTGGCTCTTGTAAGAAACTAGTAACAGGGTGCTCTGCTTAGAAAAATTATGGGGCTTTAATTTTCCTTTTTTTTTTTTTTAAATTATGTCCACAGTATAGTCATTTTTTATGGTTATCTCACAACTGCCCAAGATAGGTGCAGGTGACTCCATAACAAAATTTGTTTAAATTTGATACCAAGGGCMTGAGCATCTCTTTTAATCTGTGTAACAAAACATCTAACAAAGATGTGATTACTATTATATTATTAATGAAACAATATTTTAAAATTTAGCAGGAAGATTCAAGATCTATGGAATTTTTATTCAGTCTAAGAAACAAATTTAGGCTGTGATTGTCTGAATACCAGGTGCCCACCAAAGCTATTCTGTAATTCCCCTCTGCAGGTGGATTGGGAGGAGAAAATATATCAAAATKCTCATGGGTCAAGATAAAGGCAGGAAGAGATCACATCAAAAATAGAATCAACTTGGAGAAAAAAAAGTGCATTTATTAACAATCAAAATCAGAGTAATGAGAAAAAAAMCCCCAAATCTTAGCACCTTTCCCCCTCGCCTTCCCTCTTCACAGGCTAAATTTCACTCCCAAATACTCTACCTCGTCCTGTGTTCAGAGGTGCAGGTGAATGGGGAATGAGAGCTATGATCAGTTCTTCACACGTTATCTCTGACACTCCTTCTTCCTCAGTGGAGGACTCCTCTCATTCTTCCCCTGCTCCAATGTGGGTCTCTCCCACAGGATGCAATCCTTCAGGAACTGCTAAAACCAATCCTGACCTTTTCCTTTTCCTAAACTTTTAACAACTTGAGATTGCAAAAGAACAGTGTAAATAAAAAGATATGTCTCTTGTTCTAGATATTTTTTTCATTAACCCAGWGGGACCAGAAGTATTATGGTAGGCTTCTAAAGGGCTGATACACCTGGCAAGATGAACTGTCATATATTACTCTTTCAGGTTCACTGCACCGAGCTAAGCTCTCTGTCTAATTTGAAAAAGCCTAGTAAAGCAGGTCTTGCACACAAAAATCTACTTCCCTGTGGATAGCTAACTTTCCCTGAATGCCTTAAAATTTTCCAGTGTTATTTTGTACCTTTCCACTTCCCTTTCAGTTTCTCTAGGTTTCATACAGAATTCTGTTAACATCACAATTTTTCATTATTTGTCAGGAAWAAATAACACTCAGGCATGCTGGGATTAGCTCTCAAGATTGTCTCTGAGGATATCACAATCCAGAACATGTATAGAAAAAGGACTGGATACAGCCTGAGGAACAKAGCACGTGTATTGCACAACATATGTATTAACACAACAATCAAAGACTGATCTGAATACACCCATAAAGCAAAGGTTGCAGGGGTTTTTGATAGTCACTGATCTCTAATAATTCTGCAAGATATTCACTGAAACTGAACCCCATATATTTTGCATGCACATACTTGCATATTATATTCTTTGCTTAGAAACTTTGGAGCCATTATTCTTTTGCATACCAGTGAGGCCAAGATCCAGGTTCTGTTTCCCAAACCCTGGGGAGCTCAGGAATGGAGCCRAAAGTATTTACTCTCTGTTGTAGTTTAATGCCATCTCAGGTCCTCAGCTGTGGGTGAGGAAAATGAGAACTCAAGGGGGGTGTGTATAAACGTTACCTTTTTTTCCTTCATTGTCAGCACCTGCACCTGTCAACACCAGTCTCCTGATTGAGTGTGAAGTGCCTCACCTTACACCCTGTCTGTCTCAACACTCCTGTTACACTCCTTAGGCAGCAGGAGGGTAAAGCCCTCCACAGGGACTGCTCAGATGGCTTCGTGCCTCTGAGCCTTCCCCATCTCTGCCTCAAAACAAACATTCTTCCAACTGCTGATTAGATAGTGGAGGGCAATTTTCCTCCAGGAAACAAATCACCAGCACTGGTAATAGCTCTCTAGACAAACACTCACAAATTGGATGAGTAATAGTAAAGGATGCTGAGCTCTTCTAACTGGATAAGGGGAAATTCACACATAAGAGCTTGCTGAGGAGCAATTCCAAACAATCCCTCGTGTCTCTCAGGAATCTTTCAATAATACTATTTGCAGAACTTTAAAAATGACTGGTTTATTGAATCATTTTTTTATCGGTAACTATGAGAACAATGACATTTTAATTTTCTCACACTTAATACAGGGTCATTGAGCTGAAGAAGGACAAAAGAAATTATTTAGTCTGACTACTGGCCATGAAGTCRTTTGAAACACCACCAGTTATAGAGATCCCATAACTCATGTGGAACACCCATTCCCAAAAGCTTCCATAATATCCTCATAAGTGCTGTATTGTAGCTCTCTACTCATTTTCTTATGCTCTTGTTGATTAATTCAAAATACTATTTTTTCTTTAAATGTAATACCCAAACCTGATTACAAAATACTGARTACTGATGATTTGTCAGTGCTGACCATACATATAAAAATGGCTCAACCAACAAGTAAGGGTCAAGAAAGTATTGAAAAAACAATTTGAGAAATTTTGTTTAAAATATTTAATGAATCATTTAATTTGAATCATATGTGACCTGAACAATCAATACTTACAKTTAATTCATTGAGTATAAATGAAGCAACTACCTCATGGATAGGTTTAATATGTAATAAAAATATTTGATAATCATGTGATATTGTCAGAGTCAGTGTATTAAAACTTAGATGTGTCAGAGAAAATCATTCTGCTGAAATGGAATTATCCCAGATATAGATTGGTACGAACACAACTGATCATACTGAGTGCTTTTACAAATGTAAATATAAACATCCAAAAAAATTTCCAAACACCAAAAGTGAGTGCAATTCACCTGCAATAAAGAATCTCCTCCATAACTTAAAAAAATCTCTTAATAATATGTAAAATACAAACCTCGACATGTTCTGATAAAAGTAAATCAAAATGTCAGAGATTCCAAAGTAATGTACAAGATAATAGCAGAGAGTTAATGTGGGAAAAGAATGATTTGGTGGGTAGGGATGTTTTTGACACTCAGTTGAAACATAATGGTAACTGCATTTAAGGTCAGTTGTTCAGATGCATCTCCCTCATCCAGGGCAGAAAAGTTATTTGGCAAGTGTGGAAAGATGAAAATTAGGTAATTTGAAGAAATATTGCTAATTTCAAATTAGTTATATTTTTGATCTATCTTTTAAATTAATTTCTTTCTCAGAAGCTGAAGAAATATCAGATCTCAGTAATAATGGAGCAAAAGACAGTCTCAGAGCCCCTGATTTAGGAATTCTGCCCATGCGGCCCTAAATCTCTCATACCAATTTCCTATTTTGAGAATAGGGKTTCCAGTCTCACTCAGAATACTTAGCTAGCACTGCAAATAGAAAAAAAAAAAAGATGAAAAATAAGTCATATTGTGATGTATTATTCATTTAAGAAGACACGTTTATAACTATAGGCAGTCATTGAGCAGCTTCCCATACTATTAAATGAACAGTAAAAGCAGGAAAGGGAAGGTACAGGGCAATTGTTCAAAAGACTTAAAACAACACGGCTGGTACTGAAGTGTTCAAGCACTTCTGCATCAGTGCTGCACAAATCTGTTGCATAAGTCTGATTTTTAGGGCTTTTGAGCCCTAAAATATTCCTGCTGCCCAGCTTTGAACAGAGTGGGCTAAAAAATGAGTTGAGACTAACCATCAGCCTTTCATTTTGCATTTCTATCCAGAACATATTAAACCTGTGATTCTTTAGCATGCAGCCGCATGCTTTCTACTCAGAATATGGTATTTATTTTTAATTTTCTTTAATTTTGTGYAGTTAGAACAAGGAAAAATAAAAACAATTGAAACCTAASCATTAAAAACAAAACAACTTCATCCGCTATTTATTGTGCCTACAGTCATAGCCCAAGAATATTTGATAGCCATCTGTTGACAGTTTTCTTCCCTCAACYTAAATTTTTCAAAATATTGTGGATTAAAACATCAGGTGAGAAAACAATGAAGAAAATATCAAATAACAGAGAAAACTCTCTCAACTTTCATCTCTTGTCAGTATAGATATCTGTTTATACTGAACAGCTTTTCATTTTAAAATGTCATGTGTGATTTATAGCAGCTGATAATCTGATARTTTGTGCACATTTACATGTGATCCTTTTGTGCTGGTCAACACAGAGTGGGAGTCTCTCAATATCTGGGCTGTCTCCTCTGTGACAGCAAAGTTGAGGCTGCCATATTCCTTTTCCTACACCTTAATCTCTTGGAGGATGTTTTCTTGTGTCCTAGTCTAACCTTTTAGACACTGGACCCTGGAGAAAAAAGGCTTCAGTGCTCCTCAGAATGCTCAGACAAAACACATGGCATTCTGAAGGCTCATTTTAACAGCAAGACAAATACCTGGGGACAGCAAAGAGCAGGATGACAATGTGTGAAGATCAACAGTCCTGTAAATGATTTCCAAGAAACTCGTCACAGTGAACCAGCAGCTTAATGCTTCTCTATGAGCACAGATCTGCGATGTCAATCTGTGACACGCAGCCATTGGTTCAGAATCTTAAAGAAAAAACAACCCACATTTTCCTGGAGTTGCATGACAAACTCCCTCCAGCTGCTCAGCAGGTATTCCCTGAGATGTAAGCTGGTCCSACAGCAGAGAATTGGTTGGTTGAGCAGCGTGAAGTGAATGCTCATGCTCTCAGCAGGGAAAATGTTTTTGTGGATACTACTACATGCAACGGATTGCACAGTGAAAACTCTGCTGAAATGGATATTCTTGCCTTGATAAGATGGATGGGATGTTTTCAAATATCCTGCATAAAGCTAATGCATGCAACAGACCACTAACAGAAATTTTAAAAGTCACTGTAATGCAGCATGCCATCATCAATTCATAATTCCCATAAAGAGGTTCTATTGCTTTGGGGATCTGCACTGCTGTTTTGCCATACTTGATTTTAAGAGCAGACAGCCAACTATAATTAAGAATAGTAAACAAATTTTTAGATGCAAGTAAAGGAGGCAATGCTACTTCCTATTTAGAAGTGAATTGAGTATTTCTGGGCAGAAGAATGGTTCTTTCTGTGGTAGGTGTTTCAATCTACAATTTCTTGTCTATTATTTCAGATAGTCAGAATATACAGTGGTCATAAACAGTTTTTCTGACTTCCAACAAAATGCTGTCATTTATTCTGTTCTAGGATCTYAAATCACATGCCCAGACTTCCATATCAATTAATTTTGGGCAGAGATGTTTTACAAGAGGAGGTAAGAACATTACAGGAAAAGGGGAATGGTTTCAAACTGATATATGGTAGGTTTRGATTAGATATTAGGAACAAATTCTTTAATGTGAGGGCTCTGAGTCACTGRCACAGATTGCCCAGAGAAGTTGTGGATGGYCCATCCCTGGAAGTGTTCAAGACCAGGTTGGATAGAGCTCTGAACAACCTGGTTTAGTGAAAAGTGTCCCTGTGCATGGCAGGGGGTGGGAACTAGATGTTCTTTAACATCCCTTCCACGTCAGGCTATTTTATAATTCTACAGAAGTCTAACATTTTTCTTAATAACACTTAAAGAGGCTTCTCTAAATGGATAAACATATCCTAAGTGTCTTTCAGATTTTGTGCCTCTCTGGGCCTACAAATTGTCCTCTTTTTGTGCATGTGATAGAAAATTATTCGAACCCAGTATTTTAGAAATTCTTCCTTTTATGCCATCCATTTAATTGTGGCATTCCCCTGTGTACTGATACTTTGACTGTGTAGGTCTTTGCAGCCTTGGCTTTTTTTAATGGTTCACTACTATCAGGATCTTTACTCTCAGTTTTCACTAAAAGTGACAAAAAACATCCTCTGTTACCTTCCAGATAGTGATGGGAAYCTAAATAACCATGGCTTGGAGTTAAACCTACCAAGACATTTGGGGTTAGAGATTGCTCTATTTTTGTTCTGGTAAGCCTGCAGCACCATTTTCTTTCTGTTTCACAGAGGTGCCAGTCTGGCTGACATCAGATCTGTCCTGATATTTGAAAGKATGTGATGCACTTCAGAGACTTCTCCATTCTTTACATGCCGGAGACTATTTCAAGGAAAGCTAGAACTTCTTCCCTGAATAATACCACAGCYTGAGGTATTACTTTAGCTTGATAAAGCCTTACTTGTTGAAACGAAAACAGAATTTTAAACCAAATTGATTTCCAATTCTAGTGATCCCTGAGCTCCCACATATAGAAACAYGACCAAAGTATTCACAAGCACTGCAGGGATGGTGGCATGTGGCATTGATATAAAGACAGAGATATTCTGAAATGCACAAAAACCCTTCAAGACTATGTTGTTCAAAAAGCTAAAGTGCAGAAGTATAGAATATAAAAACCCTCTAAATACTGCTTGCTGTAGATTTTTGTTTTGTGTGTTGAATGCCAAGAATCTCAAAGACTTCCATCTAGAAAAACATATGCAACAAATGGCAAAGGTTGTATTACATTCCTGTGCCTTCCCTTAAAAAATGTCCAAATTATTATAAAGACGTACTTGGCATAGTYTGTCTGTTCACAAGGCAGCTTTCTGACTTTGGCGTTCCCAGAAGAGCTGAACCTAGCCCTCTCCATATTTGAATCTGTCTGGCCTCATCAAAAATCCTTTTCTGAACATTCTGATTTGTTTCAATTTCCTTCAAAAGTTTAATCAGTATATAAAGAGTTCACAAATTTTCTAGAGCCAGAAGTCTTCCATCTTTGCTGATACTTAACAAGAGGTTCTACCACTTGCTCTGTCCAGCAGGAATCCCCTCTCTCTCTCATTGTTCCTGCACTATGTAAGGCAAATGTGGGGTAATATAGACTGATTATTTTATTTTSATTGTCTCAGATCACAGAAAATTGGCCTTTTGAATATACCAGTCAATTCTCCTGGCAGTTTTCAAGAGGCATTTTGCTGTTTTTCCCCTCCATGTTAGAGGGGGTTGGCAGTTTAGCTAAAAAGCTTTGATAAATTGAAAGCCACAAGAAAGGCTTTAATTTCCTCTGTCTGCCCTTAAAACTTGGCATAACTCAAGCAAAKAGGAACTCTATGAACTAATAATTTAACATAAATCTTAAACCCCTTTACTACTTATACAATATTAAAGGCGGGCAAAAGGCTTTAAACTTAAATACAAATATAACCTTCTCTTTGAAAACATACATTCAAACTGGACATGAATTCTCGTAAATATGATAGACAAAGTATAAAGGCTGGATACAAAGACTGGAGGTGAACATATAAAATGGACTATGAGTAAAAATAACTTAATAATGATGGTTCTACCCAAGTATGTTTGTAGCCTGACCTTATCTCAAAAGGATATCATGCTGGTGACAGCATCTCCCTCTGAGAAAAGGTTTATGTATCACGTGGTGACAGATCTGAGCCACTCTGAATTGCATTATAAATACTTTGTGTTGCTTACAGTATGAATACACTGAGATACTTCAGCTCTCTGTGAAATAGGTGGGATGCACAAATAAATAATTTAGGAAATATTAAAGGACACATTCAGAATCATTTTCTGAGAGGATTATGGCTCAGCCACTTTGTTATTCATTTCTGTAAACCAGAAACCAGAACAATTGTAACTCTACAAAACAGGTTTGAAAAAATTCTAGTTCCTGTCTCAAGAGAAAGTTGTGTGAGAAGCATGAGTGTGGAGCGTCATTTGCAGAGGCAACAATRCATACACTAAGAGAGACAAAAATACACTGAGAGAGACAAAAAGTTTTTTTTTTTTCCATAGGGTATAGAAGATTTATCTTCTTTGCCATAGCACAGTCTTGAATCTTTCCTTCTATTGCAGTGTAAATAAAGGTATTTGAGGAATAAAATAAAAATATCCAAAAGGAAGAGAGGTGGAATAATTTGCCTTCAATGCTTATTCTGCGCAAATGACTCTAAACTTCTCCTGTATGAGAACATGCCTAAAAGCAGAAGAACAAATTTGCCTCTGAAAATACGACAGCACAGCTCTGCCATCTGAAGCTTCCTTAGACCTCCAGAGTAAATTTCRGTGTTACCCAAATCATTCGGCAATGTAGAGCCAGGCAACCATTATATATGTTTTATTCATAAAATGCAAAGTAATACCTTTAAGGCCAAAAAAGGGAGAAAGGAGTAGTGAATCTGAGCAGGATATGGAGATTAGCTTTTATAATCGTAACAGTGAATATACTTAGCTGTAAAAATCAGAGAAGTGCCAAATACAGCCAAAAAGCCATTGTGCTGTCGTATCAAGAATCCAGGTACATGCACATCTCCTGAGGCGAGACCTAAAGATATCTTAGAACTTCTAGAAGGGTCTAAATCACTGTGAGTGAAAACCCCGAATCTTATGTCACCTTTTTTGTTCCTGAGAAAACATCAAGTTTCCAAAATAAAAATGCTAGACGGACCTTTAGAGAAGAAAGATAGGTATAAATATAGGATTGGTGGGGAAAATAGTAGTCTCAATGAACTTATGCTGTTTGGGCAAAAAGAGAAGGTGAAAAGATTACTAAGCACAATGTGACATCGTATTTATATAAAATGTAAATTGATTTAAATAATGATTTTTAATAGAAGTCAAGATTTAAATAAAATTTGTGACACTAAAATCCAGAAAATAAATAGGGCACACTGAATATAAATATTCATTTAGAACCTGTGAAATTTGCTAGGTATGGTGATGGCAATGGAGATTTGGCAGGGGGGTTCCCCGAAAGATTGTAGCCTACTGAAACAAAAAATAACTTGGGAAAAATTTAGTCAGATACCCTTCTGCAGACAAGGCTMTTTCTTCTGCCTATGTAAGTGGCAAACATTAAATTGAAATTTCGATTGAAAAATCTAAAGGTAGCTTTATCTCTTTATAACATTTGGTACTAAGTGTCTTGTGCTAAGTGTCAGAGAATATAAAAATCAAAAATACATCATAAAAGACTCTAAAATATCCATTTATTGCATGAAGAATAAGAATCATTGAAAAGAAAAAGATATTTACGCATATTTATGTTCTCCTTGGTAATGTCCTTACTAAGCATTTAACCTTCTGCTTGAAAATTTTATTTCAGAATTMGGGGAGAAGTGTGTGATAAAAACAGTGACTATTGAAGAGTCCAAGTGAAGTTAAGTGGCATGCAATCCTGTATAGCATGCCAGAATTGCATTTGAAATTCCCTTGGGAGATGTAATAACAGAAGTTAATCACCAATCTCTGATGACTGCAATTACTGCCTCTGGGAATGCTCAGATATCACAGCAGCAGGGACATAATAAGAYGTGAGATGAAGGGTAAAAAACCCCAAAACTATTTGGAATGACAAATAAAACCCCCCAGATATCAGTGCAAAGTGACTAAAAAAGGACCAAATCATTATCTGTAGAGCATGAAAATAAAGGGAGGCAATGGAAAAATACATATTTAAAAAAAAAAATAAACAACCTAAAAAAAGGTGAATCGAGATCTTCAGAGACAAAGAGTTCTAAAACGGACTTTGAGAAATTAGGTAGTGTTACTGGAGAAATAAGCAAGGTTTTTGAGGAAGAAACTCATAGGAAAATAAAATATTTTAGATAGATTTGAAGAGAAAAGTTTAGGGTGTAGGTTTTTTTTTTTCCTTTCAAGAYATAAAAGATTTAGCAGGAAGCTAAATACTGAAATAAAAAACTAGACAGCTGTGCTGTTCTTCTAATAATGTACATCCTGAAAGTCTTCACAGYGGGGCTAAAGGAAGGTAATGCTAAATAATGGCAGAAAAAGACAATAGACAAAAAGACAAAAACTAAACACTCATGATAAGAAGTTGGATTTCCCTAAATCTGAGTTATCAACTATACATTAGCAAAGAGATGGGTAGGTAAATGCTTTAACTCTACAAAAAAGGGAAAGGCCTGAGGCAAAACTGGAGTTTGAGGAATCACTAATAAAGAGGTTATTGTCAAAGCTTTCACAGAAGATAAACAGGAGGAAAAGAACACTGGCCCATTAAAAAAAAGAGCTTCAGTGCTTCTCACCGTCAGGCAATGCTCATGATAGATTTACATCATTAAAATGTGCATATGGATGAAGAATTTGAACCACACACATTTGGATGCAGTGCTAATTCGTATTTGCACTGAGTATTTACACTGTATTGATTGTGGTGGAAAATCAAATGCAGAGTCACAATGGGGAGATCAATGCTCTGACTCTCTGCTCTCCACAGGGTTAGATGCACCACTGGAATCTCAGATACACCACATCTCTCTAGATGCACCACTGGAACCCCTTCCTGACAGAGCAAATGACAAAAGGTAGACAAACTTTAACCATGAGAGGCACTGAATCCAGCATATTTTTACAACAGTTGAACCTGACCTTAAAAAACCAACTCTTCTTTTCAATAGACTGTCCTGCTCAGAGTTATCAGTTCAGGCTGAAAAGACCATTRAAACATAATGAGAGTTCCTAGCTGTGGGAATTGAAGATACCCAGTCTYGTCAGTTATCATACACTCTTTTGTCTTACACCCTGACTGTCAGGTGGATTTGATTGATATGTCTTGAAGTCCCATTACAGCTAAGAATGTCAAACTGTAGCCAGCTCTGTACACAGCTGTTAACTCTATTCAGCTCTATTAAGATAACACTGAAGGGTTTTATTCTATGACATAATAATTAGTAYGTAGAATCTGAATATTTCACGTGCCTGTCATTGTTAAGATAAAACACAATGAGAGAAAAGCAAACTGTCTAAGAACAATGATGCTCCAAATGAAGACTTTTTGTGTCCTGATGAAACTTATGTAAAGTATGAAGAACAATCTGTAAAATTTTACTTAAGGTAGAAACAATGCTAAGAACAAGTTTAAGACATGGAATTGACAGTTCACCTTTTTGACTGCTTGGAATTTGATATATCRCTGACAGATTTTTTGATATATATGCATATATATATGTATATACACAAACACTCAAATACTTAAACATATACACACATCTGTACTCCATGTGTTAGTGCAATGTCTATGAATTCTAATGTAAGCATGTGTGTTTAGCCCACTTTTGATTACTTCAGTATTTTGGTGCTTATTAAAATGCAGAAAATTTTTCAARAGGCAACTTAATTAAATTCATCCTTGCAGAGAAAATTTGGTTTCCATGGTTCCACCTAAACCATTGAATTTCCTGTAAATTACCAGCTAGTACTTCCTGGATGACAGACTCATCTACTAAATGGAAATTTGTCTTCCATTCAGAATTTAAACAAAACTCATGCATGATATGGGCTTTGTCAATTATGCCCTCAAAAAAAAAAAATTTTAAAAAAAAAAAAAAAAAAAAAAAAAAAAAAAAAGACATTTGAATAATTTTGAAAGTTTTTCATACCTTCCCAGGACTGGATTTCTGAAATATGAAGTTCTTTCCTACTATGATGCTTGGTTTGCATCACTGACTTTAGCAGATGCAAAAGGTGTCCTTTTTCATGAGATCTTGCTTTGACTCACACAACTTATTTGTGTATGAGGGAGCTTTCCAAACTAATTCTAATTAAACATCATGGTGTAGCAGAGCATCGTGTTCTCCAAATGCCAACATAATTTTGATGCCTTTCCATTACATCTGTTCTACAGAGGACTTCCTGCCTTTTATGATGAACAAGATGTAGAGGTCTATGACTTAATAAGACTTCAACTTTATTAACTTAGATCATGAGAATTCACACAGTTCAGGCCATAATCCTAGAATTAATCTCTCTTTTAATTTGAAAAGCTTTCTTTCATCAGCATTCAGTAGCTTGCTTCTAAATACCCACCACTATTTTTKCCTCCTTCATAGCTGACAAGTTCCATAAAAATTCTTTTTTTTTTAATTTAAAGAGATTATTTCTATCTGTCTCTGGGAATCAGAAAATCAGACTCTTTGTGGCATGAGATCTATCCAAGACACCTATCAGAAGGAGCTGCAAACTTGCTCTTAYCTACCATGGGTTTCAAAATCAAACTTCCCCACCTCTTTCTGGTATGAAATACGATAATTCAATTATTTCATAATTCAACCAGAAGTGATTTAATATTTTCTCTTCTTAAAAATTTACTGGAGAAATTTTACAGGAAAAAATAAATTGTTAGATCCATTTTATTTTTTCTTTCACCCATTAAGTTAAGAGAAATAGATCCAAAGAGTTTACATGCRGTGAAGAATAATAAGGTCCGAATTCTCCTTCCTGATTATTGAAAACTGTAAGAGAGGTACTGAACAGTTTGAAAGTGGCTCATCTAACGTCTCAGTACTCTGCTGGAATTTTGTTTTGTAGCAGATTCTATGAATGGAACTCCTTCCTTATTAGGTTAGTAGAGGTTAATATTGTAGACCCTCTCTTTTATATTGATTTTAGAGATGGAAGCTGCCATAGAAAGAAGAAGAAATCAAGAAAACCTAGGGAGTTAATGAACTCTTTACATTAGCTCTAAGTGAAGTCACTGATTTGAAAAAAAAATAGGGGGGTAATAGGAGAGGGGGAAAAAAGTCAGACTCGTGTTGGGTAAATCATTGTGCTTTCTAATCATTTTTCCAGGAAATGATTGGTGATTAAGTTTTCAGGAAAATCAAGMATCTGGATGAAGACACATGAGAAAAATATGAGTTTACTCTCTTACAAATCTCAAAGCTGGTAATAATTTTACTTTTTTCTCCCTGCATTTCCCAAACTTCCTTTAAACTCTAGAAAACTTTAAATTCTACCACTCTCTTTTTATTTATTTATTTTTTTTTTTTTAATCAGTCAATGCTTTGTATACCTTCAAGGGGTCTTCGTTTCCTTGAGTATAAGATACAATTTTAAAGTTATAACCAGGTAACAAAGTTAGTCCTGTTAGATAAAGTTAGATGCTAAAAATAATTTTTCTTTTTTTTTTTTTTCCTTTTTTTCCTTCTTCTCTCTCTCCATCCCTCTCTCTGAATAATGCCATGAAAAAGATTTGGGAAATGAGTGCCTGTCAACCACAGTCATGCTGCAAAGATCTTCACAGGAATGAGAGCTTTATACACAAACCCACACAGGTAGCAGCAGTGCAGATGTTGCAGATTCCTAGAACTATAACCTAATTATTTGTTAGCCCAATACTAGTGGAATTACCCATCAAGATTAGAAGAGTTTCCATTCTCTGTATAAAGACTTCTGGCCAATGCTGTTGTTTCCACCCACTGCAGCCTATTTTTGACATGTGGACACCAGTTCATTAAGGTCAATGATTCATTTTACATAGTCCAGTAAACAGCCAACCTAATGAAAATTTTTGGCCCATAGTTCCTTATAGCTGGCATAACAAACAGCTGACTAAAGTATTCCAATGTTCACTGAACAATGATAACAGTGTCTATTAAGGGCGTGCAGCTATGCCAAATACAATCATGTATAATCAGCTGCACCACAAATCCCTGTCGACACATTGCAGAACATCATCAGTCAGATGATGCATCTGCTACAAGTGGCAGCTGTTGTGCTCTGCAGTGTAGACAATTAGGCATGAATATACTCTTTGGGCTATTTGCAGCACTCAAGCATGGTATTAACTGACACCTGTTAAGCTGTAATCCCGACATTTTTGGTATCTACTCATGATAATTATTGAAAATACAATTTAAGATATCTAAAGACATGAGATTTSATATATAAGAGTGAGCAAAACATCAATGCTTCATGTATTTTTTTTAGAAAAAGCTCTTTAAATTGTTCACAAATGGCCAAGCTTACTAAAATTATCAGCCTCTCACCAGTCATGAGTGCAAGCACCAAATGTATTGACATGTAATATACTAGAGCTGCAGTTGATTTTTTACATTCAATTACTGAAGTAGTAATAAGTAATATTGCAAGAAGAAATATTAGCTGTGTGAACAGGAGAACTAGAGAAAAGAAAATGCGGTTGTAAGGTTACAAAGAAACTGAGCATAAATCATTGCCCTTGGCGTAAATATTTACACATGCAGTGAGCTGAGATTTTTATTGGATTTTGTTTTATTTGAATAGCTCTTGATTTTTCTTCATATAGCTAGATTATTTTGATTTGGGATAATTGTGGTTATCCTTCTGACTTTCTCTGAATGGCAAATTTTTCTTGTGGTGAGAAAATATTCCAGAGGTTTATCAAATTGTTGCAAATATCTACAAGAAATATGGACTGCTGCAGTTGTCCTCAAAAATCAGCAACCACAAAAATTTATTCTAAATGTCTTCCCTAATTAACTCTTCCTCAACCTAGAAAAATATCATGCCTGGGAAAAACAGAACTAATAATGAAAGTATATCTTAATGGCCAGGGGTCTGGACACTGTATTTAAATCCTAAAATTCAGTTTGTTCCTTATTGATTCAAAACAAACAGAGACAGAGGTTCTTATACAAAATTATAAAGCAGACAGGGATAAAGCACACAAACTTACATACCCTTAAAAATCATGACAAAAGTTTCTGTCTACATTTTTCCCCCTCTGTTTCTGAGAATTTTCCTTGAAAAGTGTGAGAAAAAGAAGAGGTTTTGTATAAAATCTAATTGCATATGATACTAAAAATATGGTTCTCAAGATACTATAAACATGTAATACCTCAACTTAATAACAGTAAGAGCTGTTAATTTACTAATCGAAAATCTGTTATCACCTGATTTTTTTTTTTTTTTTATTTTTAAAGCACAGTGGGATCCATCAGGTTAACATCACTAGAAACAATGTTCTTCCCTTTAAAGATTGTTGAGCTTCTGAAGATTTTGTCCTTAGCTTCATCTAGGTTTCCTTGATTTTTTTAGTATAATCCTGAATAGCTCTTAAACTGGATCCAAGACATTAAAAAGAATCTGATCTTAAGCACTGCACTTTATTTCAGTTCTCTAAATTCGGCTAAAGCCCACAGTGTAGGCAGTACAAAGTCCTTTACYAATGTTCATACAGTAAACTTTGTTAATCCTGTGAGCAGCCTCCTAAAACTTACTGGAGATTGTTGCATACCAACACTTAAAGCCTTACATACTTGTCCATAAGACTGGAACCTTAACAACAGGCTAAGAGAGGGCAAAGCACTTATGACGTCTCCCATAATGGAGAAAAATTAAACATTTGAAAATAGCTAAGTTATTTTTCCATGCAGAAAACACTAAACAATGTATTGCTGATTATTATTATTATCATCAAATATAATTGATGATTATTCAGCTGCATGGAGAGCCCTAAGGCTGAGCAGGCACTGGTCACAGTGCACCCTCTAGAAGACAATTCCTTTCACTCTGATGGCACTTACTGTGTGCTTCACACGTCAGACTGAGGGCAGGAAGGGTGACAGGATGAAGAACATGACAGCCACCTGAGACATCAGCAGTAAAGGCAGCACAAGAGCAAGGACTGGRATCTGCTCAGGAGCCACAGCCAAATCTACTCAGGAATAAAGAAGCCTAGAGGCMGGAAGAAGTCACAGCTGCAACAACTCCAGGCACTGATTACCAAGCAAACACCCAGCAGGCCCACCTGGAGTCTTACTTAGATTTTTTTTTTTTTTAATTCCATTTTCCTCAGCAAAAAAACTCATTTTGTCTTAACTTGCTGAACATTCAGAGAGCAACATTATTTTATGCCAGATAAATATGTGGAAAAMCTTTTATTGCAATAAACATTTTAGGAAAATGAGGATGAGCAAACTAAAATTACTAGGAAAAAAGGTGTTACTAGGAAAGGAGGAACTATTACCAGAATTTATCAGAAGTTATTTCATTGGACAATAARTAGTCAAACAAAACAAAAAATGCTTCTTCAATGGTATGTTTTTAATGCACATTTGGAAAACAAGAGCTAAAGGACCAAGCAATGGTCTAAGAACAAATTGTCTTGCTTTCTAGCATAACTTGATTCACGTGCTTTGGGAAGGGTGGTTACAGGTCTCTGTAATCTTAGGAGTGTGCATGAGCCTTGTTGTCAYGAGGGATGAATAATGCCAGAGGAGCACATGTAACCTTTGAACSAAAACTTTGAGAATTATAGATTTAAAACCCCTCAGCTGCCCTATTAAGACTTCACTTTAACAGAAATGGAGCCAGTTTGCTGGCACTGAAAATTCAAAGAGTTTTAGGGGAGTATTTWTCTTAGGTGAAAGCAAATAGACACATAGAAGCACCTGGTTCAGATGGAGGAGTCTCCTGAGAAGGTGTGGTTAATATTCAGAGTATCTCTGAAAGGCCAGGAGGAAATAAACACACAATCACAGAAAAACAAAGAAGTAATCAGGCCAGAAATAAAGACTTCTGAAACCATCAAGTCCAATCTATGACCCAAAACCACCATGGCAGCTAGACTTTGGCACTAAGGGCCACATCCAGTTTTTCCTTAAAAATCTCATGGGATGGTGATTTCACCATCTCTTTGGAGAGCCCATTCATTGGAATGACTCACATTTTATGTGGAATTAAAGTAGAGAAAAGGCAACATTTATTTTCTGTGCAAGAACTGCAAGCCTAACGCAGAGGATGCTGATGATACTGAAGGTATTCCACACTCAATATAATCTCTGTAGCAGATAGGTCAGAAGAGCTAAATTGCTAGAGATACAGACAGAATGCAGAAGAACCACTAGACCAAACAAATTAGGTGTTAGTGACCAGGACTGAGCAGGATTTATCTGAGAGTTCTGGAGTATCATAAGAAGAGACTGAAGAGAAGATGGCATCTCCTGAAGTTGAAGGGGATATGTTTAACTTTTATGGTGGGAGATAAGGTGCTTGCAGAGCTATTACTCATTCAGTTAGGGGAGGTTCAGACTGGACATTTGAAAACATTTCTRTATGAACAGGGTGGTCAAACATTAGAATCTCCTCCTAGAGAGGTGGTTTATGCCTCAAGCCTGCCAGTGTTTCATAGGCATTTGGGCAATGCCTTCAATAACACATTTCAACTTTTTGTTTAGACATGTCAAGAAGTTGGACTAGATAATCTCTGCAGGTGCCTTCCAGCTGAAACAGTCTATTCCATTATATTCAGAATCCCACAAAAACAGAATGGTGGGCAGTCAGTGAAATTACTTGAAGACGTTTAAGTTAGGTGAAAGAATGTTCTTGAGCAGCAAGAGAACTAGATAGGGACATTGTCTGAGTCCATGGAAATCCAAGGGGATTGAAAACAGGAAAAAAATGCAGTTATATTTAAGGCATTTTATTCAGAGGGTTATTAGGATAATTTAATTTGCAATTATGAAAATATTTTTAAACCTGTGTTATAAAATGAAGCATTACTGCCATGTGTTATTCTGTTAATTTTGAGAAGATAAGGTCATTAACCTGGAGAACTTTCCCAATATTAGTGTTTGCTACAGCTTCTTGCAGAGAGTCCTAAGGAGTTATAAAGTTAATGGATAAAAAAAGAGAAGGCACAAGCAAAATAACCACAATGATGGAAAATACTTAACTAAAAATTTTTGCAGATAATTATTCTCCTCAGAATAAAGCTGACAGAGCAGTCAATTCTTATACAGCTGATAGTCAGATCTCCCTACAAAAAATCTGATATTACAAAACTGTTATTTTTATGGGGGCAAAACTGTAAAACCTGCAATTTTCCTCCTTTTCTCTCTTCCCATATACCACAATTACTGACTATTGCAGATGAGAAGAAAGTTTCATTCGCCACTTGTTTGAGCTTTTCTGTGTCCCATCATAATAAATAGGGCAGTCATGAAGCTCAGAAGATTGTTATAATTTACAAACTGATTTGTTTGTTTTTTGAATCCCTCTCAAAGACTGCAGAATTGTGGAACTGGCCATACACRGTGACCATCTGCACCACCTTCATTTTTTGACAATTCAAACTGATTTTCTTCATCCTCTGGAATTCATGCCTGATGGTGTGTGTTCACACCACCCAATGCATCTAGGAAGACATTTTTAGTAAGAAAACATCAGGATAAGGAAACTTCACTATGGCAGATGAGAATCAAGCTGCTTTTGCCCTTTATGTGTAAAGGTTTTATCCATGTTTCAAGGCTTCAAATATAGATAATTTCTAGAGCTGTATATGTGAGATATAGCCCAATGGCACTGATTCACTTTGCTGATTGATGGCATTTATCCTCAAAGACACAACAGAGTATGTTCATATAAAGTCAGCAGGGCTTTTTAGGACTTCCACAAAACACTTTCAACATAATAGATGCTGATATAATTCARATCAGGAATAAAAATGGTTATGATGCAGAGAGCCAGTGGTGCATAGAAGTCACACAGAGATACGAAAAGGGAAATAGTGATTAATGTATCTTCTCAAGAGCAGCTTTACTCAACTAAATCAAGCAAAAGTAAAGCACTGTGGAATAGTCAGAATAGTTTTTCACCTTCATTGTTTTACAGTAAATATTTTTTAGACCTGCAGGGTATAGCCTTAATTTGCTTGATTTATGAAGACTGATCCAGCAAAATAGTTTATCATGCTCCTAACTTCAAACTTTAGAATTCCATTAAGTTTACTGGAATGACTCACATACTTATAGCTAAATAAATAAATATTCAGAGCTTTGGATAAGCTTGACCTAAATGTTAAGTGTAGTGACAAAACTGCATTCAGAATAAATAAATCCAAAGGATAAGTTGATATGCATTAAATAATGGAACAAAAAATAYGAATACTGCACAGAAACCATAGAAAAGTATATCCCACTTACACAAAAGATATGTGAGACAATGCAAAATTAGCATGTAGCTTAACATATTTCCCCATTTAATTATGTCACCAGAAAAGTTCAATAAATTGAAGGTGCACATTTCACAGAATTTTATACTAAAGAATTTTATTTTCATTTATTTAAAAATTGATATAACTGAATGTGATACTTCATAACATGATGATACATTATTTACTTCTAAAAGGGAATAATACACCATTTAGAGTTGTTTCTTTGGAATGTAAATACTTTGTCATCTCAATAGTCTAACTATAACTGATATTTCTTAGGCAAACTGTACAGAGTCAAATTTAATTAAATGTTTGCTTGCTAAGTTTCCTAAAAATAGGAACATTATCTAAAACAACTGAAATTATACTGTTCTGTAAAATGTGAGACAATATGATTTAAATGTATTTTTCCCTTTCAGTTCTCAGGAACATATGGCCATTAATCAARTTTTGTGTTTTAGAGATATAATTTCAATCTCTTAAAAAGTACATAATGTACTACAGTTAAACAARAAGATTAAAACCCACATTATATAATAAAGCCATGCAAGATTTTGGAAACTGGAGGTAAATAAACAAATAATTTTAGGAAATAGCTCCAGGAATCTGGTTATACCTGTGGTGAMTTGCTCACAAATGTATGCTAACATGCATGAGAGGAGACGTTTATTATCACAGCACTGTAGAAAGGAGTGGTACAATGTCCTAGACTTTCCCAAAGTAAAAATAGAAGTACCAAGAGTTTAAGATCAGAATTTTAGTAAGTCTGCTAGAGTCCAGCAGTTTATGCTAGGAACCTTGGAGATGAGGTGGCAATAGTCATCATAGAGAATAAATAGCTTAATGAAAAATTTGCACTGGATATGAACTATGTAGAGATACAAAATATTTATTTACATGGTAATATAAAAGGACTCATCTGGGCTTGAAAACTGTGAAATGTGATGTGAGTAGACATAAATGTGCTTAAAAACTCTGAACACAAACGGGCTTTCATCAGTCCCATTCTTTAGCTGACGGATGAACCTTTCATAAAACAAGAAAGCTGCTGTCTCTGAAATGCTTTTAAGTAGCCCTACTTTCTTATTTATTCTTTTATATATATGTATATATATACACACTCATCTCTTGATTGTTGTGAAACAAATGACAGCAGAAGTGTTTGCTCTCAGATGCTGTTTGGAAAAAAAATAGAACAAAAGGAAAGAGAAATAAGGAAATAAGAAAATATCTTACAGTCCAGATCCTTTCCTCTTGACAAAACACTCAAAACAAACAAACAAAATCTCACAAACCTATAGACTATTCTCCATTTTCCTGTTCCAGCCATTTTCCATTTACACTGCTGTAAGCTCATGTAAGCCCCGTGACTTCCTTCTTCCTCCAGAACTGTACTGTTGTATATAAAACATTCTGTCTTCTAGACAGTTTCCACAGATTATAGAGAAGCCCGAGAAGCAACAGAAATTTTTCTGCTCTTTTTTTTTTTTTTTTTTTTTTTTTTTTTTTTTTTTTTTTTTTTTTTTNAATGCTATTCTGAAAGCTTTCCTCTGCTTCCTGCAGTTTGGCATGATATATTGACAAGACCAGAGAGATAAAGAGAAATTTTAACATTTATTTAGCACTTTCTTYCTCTTTGAACAGTAAACCTGTTCTAATACCACTCTTTGCCTCTTTTCCCTCTTKCCATGCTTTTTCTCTGTATGCTCCCTTTCTCCTCCTGCTCCACCATAGAAGTAATTGTTGTCTCAAGCAATAACACACTTCATGCTGCAATCAATATTGTCAGCCTCAGTAGCTGCCATCACATTTTTCTCTTTTCTTTACACTTAAAAACAGGGATTAAGGTAAGTCTAAAGATAGACCATGCAACAAAAATCAAGCCCAAACCCATGCAAAGAATTAATTTCTGTAATTTTCCTTTCCTGTGCAGAAGGGAAGGGAAGCAGCATGGTCTGCAGAGTCTCTTTATGAGTGTGAGTGGGAAGGCCAGGAATAACAAATGCATTGCTTTCAGAAACAATGCAACTCCTCCACTGTGAGGAAAACACTGGGCCAAACATGAAAAGGCAGCGGCAATAGGTTTTGTTTTTTTTACCTTTGTTTTTAATGACTCATTTGGACATCTTGTAATTTTTTAATTTGGTTTTGACAAATGATTGAAGGCTGTACAATTATTTAGAACTCTCCTTGTGGGGGAGACAGTGGTATCTGCAGTTACAAGTGGGAATAATTTGCAGAGAGAAAATTGCACTAATGTTAAGAGTGCATTTTAGGAATGAATTATAAAAAGTCATGGACTATGATTTTTTTTTTCGCTTGAAAACTTGTAACAAACWTTTAAATCCTAATCCAAAGACACAAAATCAGTGTCAGTATTTCCTATTGACTTTACCAGGGTTTGAATCCACCCTACTACACTTGCCTATTTTCACCTCTTTCTGCCACAAACAGAGATACATGCTCAAAGAGAGAGTTCATTGTCACCTTCAATTTGAGAAGCAAAAAGTTATACCTAGGTTACTGCTCGTCTCCTTCCTGATGCTGGTTTTTAAAAGAGCCAAGAAAAGAAAGGAAAAAGAAAATTTCAAGGATATAAAGATAGAAAAATTACCCAAAGACCTGTTGGAGTGAACCCAATGAAGGGCCACAAAAAAGATGACAGGAATGTAGTATGAGGAAAGGCTAAGAGAATAGGGATTATTCAGCCAGGAAGAGAGAAGGCTCCAGGGAGACCTTAGAGCAGCCTTCCACTACCTAAATGTGGCCTACAAGGAAACTGGAGAGAGACTTTTTGCAAAGGCATGTAGTGATGGCACAAAGGTTGGGACAAGGATGAATGAGGTTGGGTTTAGACTGGTGAGGCACTGGCACAGGTTGCCCAGAAAAGTTGTGGATGTCCTGTCCCTGGAAGGGTTCAAGGTCAGGTTGGATGKGGCTTTGAGAAACCTGGAAGGTGGCCCTGCCCAGGACTGAGGAATTTGATCTAGATATTAAGGTCCCTTCCAAACCAAACTGTTGTATCTTTGCCTGACTTTCTTTCAGTTTCTCTGAGTCTTAGGGAGAAGTCACATGACTTTTTTTGCACTTAATTTTTTTTTTTTTTTAAATTCTATCTTTCATCTAGATTTATATATTTTACTGTTGCAACACGATTTGGATTTACTACCTATATATCACTGTCCTACACATCCCTACACAGATCAAGAAAACCACTTCCTCTCTGTCCCTCAAAGGTTATTGCATGTCAGTCATCCTGGGGAGCATGGAGCTGGAGACCATCCTTTTCTCCACAATATCTAAATGTTGCAGAAGACCTCTCTCCTCACATGAGTAAATGCCACCATATCTTGTTCAGTTCCACTGTAGCATTGGGAATGCCATCACAGATGCTTCTTTTAATACCATGTAATTTTTCTATTTCCTTTATTGTCAGGGGTTTTCTATTTCCCAAAGATCACACTAAACAAAAGAAAGGCTTGCCATTGTATAAGAAATCAGAATTTCAATTTATCATAGATGAATGAGAATGTCAGTCATGAACTAAAGGAGCAATATTCTATTATTATTAGGGGTTTAAAATAGTTAGATTTAAACTATTTAATATTTTATCTGTTTTTTCCTTTCAAATTTGTGGAAGTAAATAAGYGCACGAGTAGAGAGGGACAAATAATGAGCTCAGTGATTCCTTTTCTATTTGAAAAAAACATGTAACAGGATAGGATAATTTGCATTTTTACATTATGGTATTTTAGATACATTTATTGAATGAGAAAACTTTCTATAAATTAAAGGTTATCACAAAGTCTCTAGTCTAAAATCTTTCACTGTAGACATTTCTTTCCAGTAAGTCAGACTAAAAATGATATTTACCTGCACGTGTTTTCCTTCTTATATAAATTCCATAGTTACAAAGCAAATAATATTCTTCTTTGGTAGAAACTTACCCTTTGACACAGTTTCAGTAAGTCACACAGGAAGCATCCTGATAAAGACACAACTAAATTCCTTTTGTTGCCTATTCTTTTGTTATTTGTGAAGAAAAGAGGAGGCTTAAGGGGCAAATGAAGCTCAGCTGAAGAGTTAAGAGTGGGTGGGAGTTAAGGAGGATTTGACTTACTAACTGTTGCAGTGTTTGAGACAAGAAAACAGAGTAAACATCACCCTGAAAGAAAACAATTACCTATTTTTCTCAGAATAGTTCTGAAATATACACTTAGAAATAAGTTATTGTGCTAGAATACAGATCTCTCAGTGATAAAGAATGACTCAAGCTCTCAAAATATAAAGCACAGAAAACAATACATCCTGCCTTCAGTARTGCTTCTCTAATGCTTAAATCTTTTCATTGTTCTCTAGATGATGCTGAAAGCTGAACTTCTCYCTCACGGGTCTCACAAACAAGAAGTTATACACATGACTAAAACCCACTTTTATTTCTCTGATCAAATAATGCATTAAATGAAGCTGATTAGCCCTAAGGCCATATTTTTAAATATACATTGCTATCACTRCTTAAGCTCCTTAAAATCTGAATTCCACTTAAAGTTTTAACAAAACTCAGAAAAACTTTCAATTTTTTTTTTTTTTTATCTTTGTTATGTGGGTAGATTTTATTGTGCTTGACTGACTCTAATCAGACTGGATATACAATATAAGGTTTGACCTCAGCTCTTCTGAAACTTTTTCCTTTCCTTTTATAAGAAATGTATTGGTTAAAGATACTACTTTCCAATTCAAACAAGCTCAGTTCAAAGTTTCAGAGGAGACATAACCATATTTTACATGGAGAGCTTGTATTAAATTCTAGTCTAAGTGTGGACTGTGCTGAATTAGCACAATGCTTATGGTGGATTTTTTTCACTCTATCTTCTATTTATCTTTTACTGTCAATAGTTTCCCCAGAATGGACTAGTCTAATCCTGAGTAAAATGGCTAAGAATATTTTTTCTTGCTGTATCAGCTGTTTTAGTCACCTGAGACTTATCAGGACCTATATTACTGATAGTAAGACAACTGTTGCTCTTTTACAGAAATTACTGATTACTTTAGGTATTAYGGAGCTGGCTGCTGTCTAGCCACTCTGGATACTGATGAAATAATAATATGGCTTCAAGGAGTTCAGTGCAAACAAACCCCGCTCATGCTCACCTTGCTTTTTGCCACAGCTCTGTGCAAGACTGTGCTGTTACCAGAACTGGCACTGCCCAGGTGAAACACAGAGCACTTGTTTGCTTTGCTGACATCACCACAAGACTTTTTGCATGACTGTAATTCTCAAGTGGCTTGTAAACAAGTGCAGTTGAAACATGAACATGCACTTTAAGCTTATTCTGGCAGAATACAAAGGAACTTGAGTACTTTTATACCAGATGATATAGCAGCAGTGTAATTTTAACTTCACTAATGCTGATGTAGAAATAAAACCTATACCTCTTTGAAATTGTTTCCTTAATACAAGTACTGCATTTAAATGCAGTGCCAGTTGTTTAAAAAAAAAAAAAAAAAGTTTGAAACGGAACTGTACTATACTGTGTGTGTGAGGACAAAACAATTGAACAACAMATTAAAACTATTACCATGCTGCTAATGTAGACAGAGGTAAGGCAAATGCAAATTAACAAAAAAAAAAAATCTATCAAAAATATACAGAAAATTTAGAAGTTTCTCATCAGCTATTCTATATATTCTCACCCTTAGCAGGTTTCCTGTTTATTCTTGAAATTAGTTCTGATACATTAAACAGTTTCCTGTTTAATGTATCACACTTATTTATGGTTATATAGTAGCACCAGATGGAAATGCTAAGATCAAATGACAGAAGTACAGGAGACATTTTAAAYTGACAGTGTTAATTAATTACATGCTGAAAAAAAAATCTAGCTTTCCAAGAAAAAGCAATTTCCAACTTCCAAAACCTTGCTATTATTGTCATAAAACAAACAAAAAATTTTAACGAAAGTAAAATAAAAAATCTTAAAGTTCTAGTGTACTRCTTTTGAATATCCACAATTTTAAGACAGACAATCTATTGAATAGAAAAAAGATTTGTTTTACATAAAGCAAGAGAGTACAAAAGCACAGCTTTTGCAATTTTGGTAATATTGCAGTTCTACAAACATATTGCATAGTATGTGTAAGAAAATAGTTCCCATCTTTTTATATATACTTCTATACACAAGAAAACCATTAACATGAAGGTTACAAAACAAAAATGGTTAGCAGACCTTCACTGAATAGTGATTGAAATAATATGACACTCAGACTTTGATCCAATTTTCATGTGCATTACAGTGAATCAGCTGATAACAATTCCAGTCTAAAGTTTGTGGGTTTTTAATTTATTTTTTTTTATTTAGCAATTATTTAGAATCTAAAAACAAAGCAAAACAAAGAAATAAAACACCCCTCCCCCCAAAAAGATACATTGGCAACAACCAAATATCTTAAACATCCTTCATTAAATCCTTCTAGACGTTCATGGCTATATCTTCCAGACTTAATAATCCTCTGCATCTAAAATGGTTGAAAGTGAATTCTTTTATCCAGTCCAGCCAATTTTGCAAATAAACCAGTTTTACTCCAGTTCAAAGAAACAATGTCTTGGCATGTTTTCTTAGGAACACCAAAAGACGCCCCTATGCATGAACAGTAATGCAATTGCAAGATACTGACAAAAAAATTAAACCCTGGAAAAAAGTGAAAATCTACAGCTCAAAATGCTGCACAAATCTAAGCTATGTTACATTTCATGTTGTAATTACAACTTCTCATCTCTTCATTCCAACAGAATTAGTAGAAACAGCAGTGTCATAGTGTTGGATATAATAGAAGTGTCTGTCTTTGGTCTTAACACTTAACCAATGAATGAACTGCAATACAAACCATACAGTTAACGGTGCTCAGAGAGGTTGGCTGATGTTTTGATTTATCTCTTTTTTTTTTTTTTTTTTTTTTTTAAACAAGAAAGAGACAGTATTCTATAATATCATGATGCAAATATTTCTTGCAGTAGATAAAACTATCATATATATTAAATACAGGTGGCCAATCAGGTAATTTCATATATTTCATTGTARTCATAAGGATGGTGTTTTAATTTTTTACTATGGTAAATGCATTAAAATCACTTTTTCAATACTCCCTGAAATCATGTGAGCTAGAAATACTTTTTAAAATAAAACCTGATTTTTTTTCCCTTGCAGTTTTCAATGGATTTAAAGTAAAACATCAATATTATGAAATTCACCAAAATATTAAGAATATTCACCAGAATATAAAGACTTGCTATTCCATCTCATATGTTGTTGAGGTTCTTAAGTATGCTCTACATCATACCRATGGGACTCCAGTAATGAATATCCTGACAGTGCAGAGCTACATGAACTTACTGGCTTGGTTTTTTGGAGTTCAATGTACTATCCACATATCTCTTCTCAGTTTTCTTCATACAAAGTGGCAAATTATTTCAGTCTTGCTGTTAAAATTATCCAAGTAACAAATATTTTTCTTTCTACCTGTCCATTCCCAACCAACTTGGTGTAAAATTTATTAAAGTTGGATCTTTCCACCCAATGAACAGAGACCCTTTTTTAATTTAATAACAGGTAAGTAATCTCAGAAAGTGAATAACAAACAAATAAGATTTTTTTTGGTGGAAAGTTCATRACAAAGTATCTGCAGGTCATCCTGTGGATTTATTTGAGGAGAAAAATAACCTCCTTTAAGCACTTGTATGCAATTTGCAAGAAGCCACATTTTAATTCACCAAACAGATTATCACTATATTTGTTCATCTTTTAAGTAACAGGTGTATATAGGTGTRCACACTACACATCAATGTATCCTCATACATACCTTTGTAGTTTTCCTCCTGAAATACTATTTATTCATGATTATCACTGTCATTCTATTATTTGTGTGAATAAGAAAAATACATCCATATCCCTACAGTTTTAAGGGTATATTSTATGGCTTTCTATTGTTTTATGGTCATCTTTGTCATCTGCAACTCTTTTTGTCCCTCTTAATAAAAATCCTCATGTTATAATATATTTTCTTACAATATTTTCTACTATATTTTCTTTCAAAGAAGAAAATCTGAAATAGACAACAAGTCAGCTSTTAACAGCCTTCTTTTCAGACATAAAGTGATCAATTAAAAATTTTCATTTAATTGTTAAAACSAGCAAATACAGAATTCTTGCTATGGGGTGAAATTCACACCCATGAGGAGGGCCAACAGTAAGGCACGCACCCGTCAAGCTGTCGACACATCTTGTGCTGATCTTCTGCATAGGAATGAATTTCACCTGAGGTGAAAACATAATCAACCTTATTRGGTGGTAAATAAATGCAAAGGTGATCACTGTACTAGTTTGCTCATTATCACGTTCTTTCGTTAAAAAGCTAAATGTGTAGAGATACCCACCTGGCCTGAACTCTACTTACTTTAGAATTACTTTGAAAAAACTCTAATTTCATTCTTACATTCAGAAGCCTCTAAAAATACAAGCTCGGTGATGGAATTTAAAGGATAGAACTTAAAAGCACACTTACCTCCCATAATCAAGCCATCTTCCACAATAGGAAATATTTTTATATTGTTTTACTTTCCTGGGTTCTGCAAGTTTCAAGATACTCTTGTTAATCAATGCTGTGACAAATTCACCAGCAGCATACCAAAACATTTTTAGAAGATCTCAATTATCGACCAAGCCAAATAAGTACAAACACTGATATAATAAAGAAATCCCACATAAAACTTGTCAAAAAAGAAAGTCAATAGTGAGATCTGAGTGCAAATGTGGCTGCATAATTTAGACACAGACCTGGTAATATCGACGTACTTTTTAATACTGAATGTCATGTAACATGAGGCCTTTATATATACTACGAGGACTTTGAAACTTTAGCAGCAGATGGTAAACAAAAGAGAATAATAAATGTGAATGTCATACAAGTTGTTAGCGCACTGCTTCTCAGCATCACATGTTACATTAGTACCRACGTTTGTACTGTGTTCAAATGGCAGCAGTCAGACACAGAAAATGGACGAGATGTGCCTTTGAAGATTTCTCTCTTGATTTTGTATTTGCCAATTATGTTCTTATAATATAGAATATTATTCAATATTTGTGAAGATATATATGTTGTAAATATATTATTCACAAACCTTGTGAAGAGCAACACACCAATCAACAAACATATAATCAGAATTTCCTTCTTTACCCTGCTCTTCTTTTCCAGAAACTGTATGTTCTACTTAATCACTTCACATGCAGTGGCCACAAAAATATTATAAAAGATCATTCAGATCTGACAAATAAGAGCATATGTCTTTTTAACTTTGAAAGTAATATTGCTGAGCACTTCCAAAATTTACCTAGTGTAAAAAACCCTAGACTTAGTAGACAAATAGTAACAACACATTTTTAAAGAAACCAAACTCAGGGAGGAATTCTGTCTCTTTTTGTATTAAAAACCATTTACTGAATTTGTTTAATAAAGCAAGCATCACACAATGCTTTAAAATTTTAAAATTCRGGGATAAAAGTTTACATCCAAAAAGATGAATGGAAAATTGTGCTTTCAGACAGAAAAGTTATTTATCATACAGGGGGAACCAATTCATCTCACCATCAGATTCTGGGCATATTCATGTACTCTCTCTCTCTGTCTCTCGATATATATGTGCAGTTCATATCCAGGTCCTGCAAAAATCTAAAACTATGTGCTTCACTTCAAGTAGCAAAGGCACCTGTGTTATTGTCCCTTTTGGAGAAAAAGGTGATTTCATGTTCTAGGTTTCCTGATGAAAAAGACATTGATTTCTGGATGTCTCACTCCCATCTCTGTGTTGAGTGGCAGCACAAACCACAAGAGAAGGCAGCGCTGTGTTCCTGCTTACAGTGGAAGAAGTTGCTCTGCAGGCCGTTTGAAGCGTTGAACTTGTCACAGGGGAAACCGAACAGAACTGTGAAGCAGAGGGATAGTAACAAAAGGCTATTCTGGTGTGAGGATAAAATGGAGTCATTCTAGCTCCACAAGCAGATGTTGCTACTGGATTGACATGTGGAGCTTGCTCCTGCTGGGGACAGGTAAAGTTTACCATTGGGACAGGCGCAGAGCTCATAGATAGTCTGGCGAGGAGCTGAAGAGCTGGGTGAGGAGGAGGAGGAGGAGAAGGAGGACGAGGAGGAGGATGAAAAGGAACCCACTGGTAGATTTCCCAGGCGGATTGTATCTGCGTTTAAAAATATCTAAAAGAGGGAGAAAGAAACAAAGTAAATAAATTTCTTTCATCATTAAGGCAAATTGTAAAGAAGTGCTTTGAGGCAGATATATTTTTTTAAAACATATTTAAAACTCTAGAAGTATTATAAGGTCATATTAGAAATTAATCTTTTCAGAAATAAAAAAGCTGTCAACGTTTATTGATTTTCATCTCRGTGTAGTTTCTGCACTAATAGTCATTATTACAGTCCATGCAATTACTTCACCAACATGTTTATTCAGGTACAAACATTATTATAGAAAACATTTTGACAATACTCTTGAATAGGTTAAATTTTCACTTGTACATGTTATGATTAAAATTTATTCATTCATAGAGGCAGCATATACTTGCTCTGGGAAAATTTGTATTTTAATAAGTGTGAAGTGATATTAAAGCACATTCCCCAGTGAGTTCCTGTAAGCAGCTGAAAATATGTGCTGAACTGTGCTAAACTGTAGGGGCTTAACAAGAGCTGAATCCAGAGAATAATGAAATAAGGTTACAAAGTCATATGCACAAAATAAAGAGCTTCTTTTACCTAAATTAAGAAGAGGAAAGATTTCAGGTTAAGGTCTTATTAAGAAGGTCATCAAGATATTCCCATTTGTTTTTGAAGTTTGAATATGAAAATATATTGTGGGATTTTTTAATCTTCCATCAGAAATAACATGAGTCAATATGAAACCGTAGATGCTAGTAACATTCATGAATCTCTGTTGAGTTCTGCAATATTTACACTAACCTTTGCAGAAAACTGCATGTCTTCAACTGGTACAAACAGATGAGTGTCTAGCTGCTCAGAATTTATTTTTTATTTATGGAAAGAACCAATTAGGAGACTAAGTAAGATCAGTCATTATCTCAGGAGCGGACCAAAAACTGCTAGAAGACAGGTAACAAATCAAAATAGCTTTAAGCTCTGGAAGTAATGATGTGAAGCTTAGGAAAAAACAACTTCCCTAAATACTTGCCAATGTTTTTTATAGGGTATCTAAAATTACAAARCCAGCTTGACATCATTATACCACAATGTTCACAGTACGTGTACGTATCTTGAAAAGATACGGAAAGTATTGCTTTTATTTTTTTTTTCYTATCGGAGACAAGTATTATTTTATGATAAGTGGCATATGGCAGCAAAGCAGTGCAGAAGCACTTCTGAACTCCTGGTGTAGAGAAGTGAAGAATAACAGACTAGGAAGAAATAAAGTGGCTGGATAAAATTCTATACAAGGATTGATGCATAGTCATGCTTCCATCCACAGCAGAAGCATTGTAAACGACTGGAATAATTGAGGGTAATACAATCTGAGAGTAGCCCCAAACACTACAACTCCAGCTCCCACAGTAATTATACAGTCATGGGAAGAAATACTCACTAAAAATGACACTAAGGGTAAATCTCAGAGGCAAAGGTGACATCTGCATATCACAATGCCTGTTTTAATTCACATTGAATTCCTGATGGAGGAAGTGAACACAAAACTAAAAACTAAAATGCAGTCACTTATTATCTTTGTTCTGGAACTTATAAAAGAAAGGAACGAGGTATTTAGACACACATATACACAATGTTGCTTGGAAAGTCCAGCATTACAGATCTGAGATAATTAGGAGTCATAACCCCTGCAGAAATAGTTTTGACGCAAGAAATGCGGATGGCGTTGGAAAGAATTTAATAATGTTCTGCTAGAATTACAACTGAAAGAAAAAAAAGAATACATATGAAAAAACACTCAGCTCAGCGAGGAGTAAATGTGAAAATAACTATAGAAAACATAATAAGAAAACAAAATAACAGATGGGGAAAAAAGGTTTTAACAACAAACTAGAAACTAAGAACTGGTAAAATGTGGGAAGGAAACAAAGGACATAATAATGGAGGGACAAGTARTTAAAAGTACTCTTTCACTTCTCATTTCAAGAAAAATAAATGGTCACAGGYCCATCATTAATGTAGTAACATTAGTTATCAATGGCATTGCATAAAAAATCAGTAGCACTTAACAAAGGAAGGTCTATGTAAGTATAARTGCATCTTTTATACTAAATAGTGCTCAGCATAGATCTGTACTTGGAGAAAAATTAAAAACTGACGTCAGAACACGACTGATAAAATACTTTCAATTTCAACAGTAACTCAACAGGATATTAAGCAGAAGCCAATAATGTCATATACTTTTAATCAGCATTTTAATTTAACAAATAGAGCTAAAGTAAAAAAAAATACCTGAGTGGCCTTTTGGATTTTAATGCTGATTTTCAGTAAGCCCTGTGTCATGGTTTAACGCCACATACCAAACAGCCACTCAGTCCTCCACCAGAAAGAACAGGGAAAGGATCAAGAGGGTAGAAACTGGAAAACTCATGGGTTGAAATATAGTTTAATAGAAAAAAACAAAAGCTGTACACACAAGCAAAGCAAACTAAGGAATTGCCTTCCCATGGGCAGGTGTTTGACCATCTCCAGGAAAGCAAGCTCCATCCCATGTAATGGTGACTTGGGAACACAAACTCCATCACTCCAAAGGCTGTACCCTTTGTTCCTTCTTCCTCCGCACAGCTTTATATACTGAGCCTGATGTCATACAGTATGGAATGTCCCTTTGTTTATTCGAGGTCACCTGTCCTGACTGTGTCATCTCCCAGCTTCACATGAACCCCAGTCTTCTCCCCAGCCATGGCAATACAAAAATCAGAAAAGGCCTTGGCTCTGTGCAAGCCCTGCTCAGCAATAGCAAAACCATCTCCACATTGTCAACCCTGTGCTCAGCACAAATCCAAAATACAGCCCCACATCAGCCACTGTGAAGAAAATAAAACTCAGCCAAAACCAGAATACCTTGATATACTTGGAATACCAAAGAAGATAAGAAAAAGTTATTTCTATGCTTTTATTTAAAAAAAAGAAAAAAAAAAAAAGGAGACTGGAGACATTAGAATATTATATATGCAGTAATAAAAACACTTCCATATGGAAGACATACATGTAAGGCAATCCAACAAAATACAAGAWGAGCTCTTTATATTTTTGGCAGATTGGCCATTTTAACATCTTAGCTGCAGTGATAATGGGGAAGGAACATGAGAAATCTGTAAAAAAAATCAGAGGTGTACTAAAAGATATTTTGATTCAAACAAGAACTGACTCAAAAAATCAGAGGGCCTATGTGTCAGAGATCAGGCTAGAGTTAAATCTGTTGAACTTTGTTACATTATTTGCRATGAGCTCAATAATTTTTTTGTTTGTTTACATCAAGAGAGCTACACTTCTGCAACACATCATTGCAGATGTTCCTAGAGTAGTGCTTCAAGCCTTTTAATCCAGAGCACCTCACTCTGATGTGCATTGCAATACAATGTAGCTYAGTTATTTTGCTCATTAAATGAAATTATAAGCATAGCTATGCAGGCTTTTCCATTGGTGCTTATGAACCTCACACTGTGATATACAACAATCTAGGTTTATCTGGTATCAAAATCCTGCATAGTAGCTATCGAGTCCTGTCCCAGCATGCATCCCAGAACATCTGGTGAGCAATGTAGATCCGAGGGTATGGTGTCTGAGAAAAATTGAACTGGCTTCTTGAGAGGGTGATGTGTGCTGCGGTGAGTTCAATTTAATCAGATTCCTATAGCTACACCCTGGTGAAGCCTGAGATGAAGAGGATTAATAAAGATGGTTTAAAGCCAGTGTTAAAATCTACCCTGTACACATGCTGTCAAGGATATAAATGAAAGACTAAATTTAGAGATGCASCATTGCTATCCATTAGTTAAACTGGAACCCAAATATACCATCAGAGTAGCTCGACACAATAAGAATTTCAGACAACATAGTGCATATTTGAGGATATACCTTTCCTGTCCTTTGATCTGCTGAAAACTGAAATTCATGGCTGAAAAGTCCTCCAACATAGCAAAACTTAAACTACTTACTGTTTTATGCCTGATGTTATCAGGTGTTTAAAGGGAAAGGAAAAAGTGGCAAGACAAAACATTAAATGGTATTATGTTCCTAAGATGGCAGCAGTTAATRGGAGTGCCCATGTACCTGGTCTTTCTCTAATCTGCTGTGCCTGGAGAGATGTGAGATAAGTCACTTAATGCTTCACAAGCATCAAGGCCATGCAGGCCAGTTACAGTCTTTCTGAGAGTCTCACACCTCAGCAGATGAATAGGCACGAATAAAAACAAAGCCTTCATCTATTCTTGAAACATTTTAAGAGACTGACTGACAGATTGCAAAACGGAAAAGGCAGCAGCTGCTCAGAGAAGTGCTATTTCATGGACAGCAGAGTGCTGGGCAGCATAATTCTCTCTAAATACTTCAGGTTTAGAAAGCCCAGATCACTACTTTGTCTCGTGCATTTTAGTACAGAGAAAAATGCATTAGTTCCATAATGTTTAAAAGTAGACCTGACTTCTCACTAATTAAAGTATCAAACTGAAAGCATCAGCTTGTAGCGCATGTGACAGCAATGGAAAAATTGTACTCTTTTTACACACAATTTTTACTAACAAAGATCTGCCATTCAGCTGCTAATCAGACTGTATTGTTAATCTGAACATCAAAAGAGACAGGGAGAGGAAGGCTAGCCAGAAAATATAGATTATCTACAAACMAAAGAACTAAATTGAAGGAGCATATTTTCAGTGGAAAGAGCAAATTTCAGTGGCAATGAGGATTTGTACAAGCCCTTTAATACAGAGATATGAACCTGTCATGTATGAAATTCTCCAATGGGTGTTTGACTAAGTCTTCTCAAGAGAGGAGATGACAGTTTAAATTGATACAACCTAATGAAAAAGTTAGGATTTATAGACATTGAAGAATTTTCTGTATTCATGTACTCTTCAATTAAACAGACAATTCTACAGGGCTGCAAAAGCTAATGTAGATAAGAAATAGCAGRAACCTGGAGCAAATGTGAAAGAAAAAAAGGGAATCTGATAGATGGGTGTTAATCAACCAGTATGAGAAGATGCAGTGATGACTCACTAATAAACCTTTTAGATTCCCTTAAAAATTCAATTAATTTGAATTACAGGAATGCAACATTTCTTTCTTAGATGTTTTGCTCTTCTGCATATGCCATCAGAAGCATCTCACAAAGAGGACTGTATAAATTAGTTCTCAAGATTCAACTATATAATTTTCATATGCTGATGTGTTTCAATATCCCAGGTGAAGATGAACTATAAGATAAATTGAAGTACTTTACTCTGCATGGACCATTTGTTCTAACACTAACCTGTGGATTTCATTAAATCTAAATGGTAATTCCGAGAAAAAGGAACAAAAATTCATAATCAAAAATTAAAACATTAACTTGATAGCATATATACTGGAAAATTTAAACATATGGTGGCACAATATCTGGAGCCATATTGGTCATAATGATTAATGCTGCTGAGGAACAATCAAACAGTGGAATTAATGTGATGACTGAAATGAAAGAGAATACACCAAATATTCAGAGAAGGTCAAAATATGTACTACACACTGTGTATTGAAAGTGTATTTTCTACATTACTAGGGTCAGTTCACCACAAGACAAATGAGACCTTCTGGCCTAAGGGTGGCCTGGTGTGGTGAATGTTTTCTTTCTAAAGATTATACTTGGTACCCTGGACAGAGCCACCCTGGCAGCATTGCTCCCATTCCCATCTCCATGTTATCACTACAACTACTGACAACTGAAAGAGATTTGAAAAATAACATATCTATACCTTAAAAATAATACTGTACATTAGTGAGGTGTACAGTTCCTTCTTGAATGGAAGAATTTATATTTTGACTCGTCAAAAGAGATATTTCTGATGGTAAGGTTTCCATCTTAAATTGTACTTAAAAAGTACAATTTTTTTTGTAAATTTAATACAAAAAGCATATAACTTCTGTGTTATGACCCCAGTAGAATATATGGGTGCCTACTGAAGCAAAAAACTTTCTGGTATATTTATTCTTTCTATTAAGGAAATAATTTTAGGTCTTTACAAATTCATTCAGTCTTGGACAGATGTGACTTTGTAATTTATGTACACAATTCAAGAAAGAAAATGTACTTGGAATATTTGTGCTTCGTCTACAGACCACAAAAACTTAATTACAATTCAAATAATCACTAGATTAAAAGGTGATACTAATTTAAAAATTAATTTGCATAGTAAACTATTCATTGTCACTTTTACCTATTTAATAAAATCCCTTATGGTGTGGGTCTTGAAAATTTGGCCAGGAAAAAACATGTTAAATATGGGTGATGTCAGTTAAATTGCTTTGCTTTTGCAGTTTTGTATTTTTGATTGTACACTGGTACAGAACACTTGGTTCCTATAAATTAAATTAAACGTGAACAACTCACTTGAAATGAAAAGTTTTGTTTAAAAATAACATGGCATTTTGATTTTAAGTATCTGTCAAAACATCCTAATAGAATTTTTTAAACCCATAATTAAAAAAATATRCAGAAAAAAATTCCCTTCATTTCCACTAATCTCTTTCTTCACAGAAAACAGTAACAAGTCAGCTGCTTAATACCATGAAAAAAGGGCTTTGAAAACAAAATGTAGCACATGTATTAGATAATTTTTCATGAATAAACAGTGGATCTTCAAGCTCTAGTCTGCCTTTGCTTATTGTCTATTGAACTCAATTCATGCATATAAACATTATATTTTTTTGTATGCATTTAATCTCAGACAAACATAACTTTGTTGAATTGAATTAATCTATGAAATGTTGTGTCTTTGATCAGCCATTTCCCCATAGTTATGGCAAGCAGCCTGTAGAACAAGKTAATTCCATTTCAGTGTATTTAACTAATTAAAAAAAGTCCTGTTTCTTTTTTATTTTCTGTTTCAGAACACAAAAAACATCCACAAAAATGCCACAAAAAGTTTTAAAATGGTACTGTTATTTCAGCTTACAAGTGAAGATTATTGAAGTTTTATTAAACATTAACAATCCTTAATTAATAATCTGTGTTAAGTGCATCTCCTGGATTTACAACTGGATAGGATTATAGATCAAATGTCAGTACTGTTTGCATTTATTAGACTCYACAAAATAATATTGTCTGTGTGTTTCATTAAAAGAGCTGTGCTAAAATGGTAAAKATGAACTTGGCCTCTTGTCTGCCACGTTGATTTTGAGTAAACTTTGTCTGCTGAAGAATACTGTTCATTTTTAATGTGACAACTATAAACCTTACCATAACGAGGGATCAGCCTCATTATGCCAGAAACAACAAAATAAACTCYACAAATGATGCTCTGACAGAGTGTAATTTGACAGGGAAATAGAAAGACATAAAGAAGTAAGGAAAAGGTCATAGAGAGGATGATTAATATGAATGCATTTGTAAAAATGAAAAGCTTCTGTACATCATTCTCCTTTTATTTACTTCATCTTTGACAGTCAAAGAGTTGCAATGAAAGAGCAGAGCCTAACTCCCAAAGAAGTTCCTTGCAAAGACACATAGCAGCTGCTCAAGATTCCTAAGAGCTGAGCCTTCTGCTTCAGAGAGAGATGCAGCCACTACCCCCCAGGGCTGTGCAGAAGGGGGCTTCAGAAGGGCCCCGACAAGCTGGAGGGATTGGCAGAGAGGAACCTTCTGAAATTCAACAAAGGCAATTGCAGSGTCCTGCACCTGGGGAGGAATAACCCAAAGGCTGGGGGTGACCTGCTGGAAAGCAGCTCTGCAGRGAAACACCTGGGGGTCCTGGTGAACAACAAGCTGTCCATGAGCCAGCAGTGCCCTCGAGGTCAAGAATGCCAGTGGGATCCTGGAGTTCATTGGGAAGGGCATTGCCAGCTCGTTGAGGGAGGTGATCCTGCCCCTCTGCTCAGCCYTGGTGAGGCACATCTGGAGTGCTGTGTCCAGTTCTGGGCTCCTCAGGACAAGAGGGATATGGAGCTCYTGGAGCRGGTCCAGTGGAGGGTAACAAAGATGATAAAGGGACTGGAGCATCGCTCTTAYGAGGAAAAGCTGAGGGAGCTGGGCCAGTTCAGCCTGAAAAGGAGACAACTGAGAAGGGACCTCATCARTGTGTATCAGTGTCTGAACAGGAGTATCAGAGGATGGATCCAGGCTCTTGGTGGTTCCAAGCAACAGCACAAGAGGCAGTGGGCAGAAACTGATGTACAGGAAGTTCCACCTGGAGAGAAAGATCTTCTTTACTGTGTGGGTGACTGAGAACTGGAGCAGATTGCCCAGAAAAGTGGAGTCTCCCTCAGTGGAGATATTCAGGAACTGTCTGGACACAATCCTGCTGTGTGCTGTGGGATGACCCTTCCTGAGCAGAGAAGTGGGACCAGATGTCCCACTGTGATTCCCTTCCAACCTGACCTATTCTGTGATTTTGTATGGTCAAAACTATTATAATTAGTTGTTAGGCCAATGAGTGGACACCATCAAATAGTCCTTTCAGCTTGCTATCTGTTTACAATAATGTTTCAGGTTCAATTCTAACRTTTTTATGTCTAGTAAAATCAAGTATATATAGAATTCAAAAATCTGTTCTATTACATTATACTTTTATGTGAAAGAAGCAGCAGTRAGCTAGCGGTCATTGCGCTGAATTTCCAGCCAAGAAGTGTTGTTTTTCTTCTTATGTGAACCAGTAGATTCAGCTAAACCTGGAGTTTCACATTTGACGTTCCTTGCAAATGATTGCTGCTTTAAACCATTGGTTATGGTTTATTTATAGAATAATACATAGTTCACAATTAAATGCCAAGTTATAATTGAATCAAAGGATTCTGCTGATGTCTTGACTCACAAGGGCGCAGCTCAAGAGCTTTAGAAAGGGCAGCAAAATCTCAATCTAAATTACAGCCCCCAGTATTCAGTCTGGGATCACACATTATAATGCATAATACGGCTAAAAGGATTATTATAAAACTGCAGTAAATAAAAAGAAAATGTAGCAAACAGCAGAATCAGGATGCTTGCAGGGGCATTCATTTTGTGATGTGGGAGGCTAAAGATTATACTGCATAGAAATAAAGCTAGAGGAAAAGTATTTCATTAAAAAAAATTATGTTCTGAAAAATATTCTGATCTGTTCTTAAATAAAAGGAGAATCTACATTTCATAATCAGTAAATGCATAATGGTCTGTAACATGTCTCTRATTAGCTGATTCCAGGCTCCAAGTAGCTATTTTCTGTCATAATAGGGCAATAATTTTGCTATAGAAAGAAAATATTAATTCACATGTCTTTGATAAGTTTTTGAAAAAGCTTGGAAACATTAAAAATTAAATTTGTTTAACCATCATACGAAAAATAAAAAAGCCCTTGAATTTCTTTCTAGTACAACTTGTATTATCACAAAAATGGTTCACAGATCCAATTTACAAAGACAACACTGATATATTTTTGGAAGAAACCTGACTGATCAGGCATATAATGCTTAGACTAAAATGAAGATTATTTTAAATACAGGTACTTTGTCACCTTAGAATGTGTTTTCTTAAAAATGAATAATGATAAACCCTTTAAAGATTTTTTTTCATACTGTCTGCTAATCTGTGGTTTATCTATTGGGCTGCAAGCAAGGAAACCAATCAATATTTTGTTGTGTAGATATTTAATCCATCAGATGTTACCCTGGTTTCTCACACCAGGCTTTATTTACTCCACCAATTCCCTAATGTGGCCAAAGGTAACTYTGCACAACAGCTAATGCTGTGGAGCCTATCATATGCCTTCCAAAGTGTTTCCGCATTTTCTTCATCCCCCTCCAATGTAAGATATTAAACAGTGGACTGTAAAGGCATTGGTCAAACCTCAAGACAGAATTTCTCYGTGGATTTAGGCTCCAGTTCATTTCAGATATTAGTGAAATTGCAAGTATTCAAGACTTTGAACTCCTAATATACATTTAGAGAACAGGTCACTAGAAGGGAAAGGTTGGTCATTTGTTTTCTGATGATTATCAATCTAACCTCTATGAAGGAAATYGTAGATGTGTAAAGTCTTAACACATAGAGAAAATACTGATTTTTAACAAGAAGTTCTGAAAAGTCATCTTTGCACTGACATTTTGTTCCTATGAAACATTTAATACTGAATTGAATTCCAGTTCTGAATTATACATAATATAGGCATTGTGTCTTTTCTTGGGTTCCCATTGTCAAAGTCCAACCACGGTCATGGGGYATTATTTCCAAAACTGCCTTTCCAATAAGGTATAGTAAATACTTTAGAAAAAGAACAAGTCATGCAATGAGCTCATAATGTTGATATAGAGAAAAAACCCTGATGGATCCACACATAAAATATTTGTACAAAGCCTACAGAGGTGAATGATACAAAACAAAGAGAATATAGATACTTATTTTTTAAAGAATATAGATAAGATTGCCTAAAGAATCATGGAAAGCTGATGAAAAAAACCAATCTTTCTGTTGGCTTCTTTGTTTATAAACTTTAATTGTAATTTAAGTTTTACTTTTTCCTCTGGCAGGGAGGGAAAGAACAAAGAAATACATTCTATTTGTAAAATTTATGTTAACAAATGTAGGAAACATACTAGATTTGGCCAGGTAGGGCTTTATGAAGGGAAAACAAGCCAGGTTACAGGAAGCTCTAGACTCAAAAATACCCCCAGAAAGAACAATAGTGAAGGAGAACAATATTTACTACAAAAAGTGGATTACATTTTTTATTTCCATCTCAGCAATGTTAGGAATTAGTAACAGAGGTGGTAAGTAAGGATGAGAGACCAGGAGAAGAGCCAACCTCCAGAGAAATAAGGTGGGTTATGTGGTATATAACTATTTGAGACTCTGGGTTAGGAAAACATAGTGCTTTAATTATGCTGGACAGATACTTCCATCAATAGAAAAATTTTATCAAATTTTTGATRCAATATATTGTCTAAAATGTTCCTGTCTGCCTTGTAATGCAGAGTGTGCATTGCAGGGGACTATCTGGCACAAATGTGAATGCTGGTTTTGTATGTTTTAGCTTACTTTAGATAGTATGTAAAATATCTGGACACATTTGTAGAAAATACAAAATACTATACAAAAGGCAAAACATTTTGAAAGAGCTCCACTTACAAAGAGATATTTACATTACGGATTTCCAATAATGTTGTAATGTTGCAAGTCCCTGTGATAACAATTTGAAAATCTACCAATTTCTCCAAAGTTCCTAACAGAAATATAAGAGCTCTTGATGGCCTTCTACAAGTTTTTTTTGTTTTTTTTTTTTTTTTTTTTTTTTAATGTTATATTATTTTACTGTCTGAAGATGAAGGGACTCCCATACCAGTAATCTTTCATGCATTTCTGCAATAATACATCACCATCTTAACAAGTATCCCAATTTTGAATTATTTTCTTGAGTTCACACAGGTTTACATGTGAAGAATCTACACCAAAATCTTATGTCAACCATTGATCACCAATCTCTGAAGCAAGACACTAATAAAACAGTGAATACACAATTGAACTACGCTGTCTCTCTTACAGAGACAGTAAAAGTCTAAGGAGATAAACCACAGGTAAAGCAAATTGTTAAATCTCTTAATCATGGTTTCATGATGCATTAACCCAAATTAATCCAAACTTCTCTGCTTTATTTGCCAGATTAATCCAAATTATTTTTTACCAGTATCACTTAGCTGACTCTGTTCCAAAAAAGCTTTTTCCTTGACTCTTAATTTAAAAGTAATTCTGATCTGTATTAATTTAACTAAGTTTATTTTCACTTTGAATGAAACTTATGGATTCAAATATTTATAAAAAAGGAATAAGTATTGATAATTGAATAGGCTAAACCAAAATTACTTTAACAAAGGCAACTGCAGAACATTTTTGTGATGTGTACCTTGCTGCTGAATAATCCCTCCTCACACTGTCTTATGCTGGGCAGAGCTGTAGAACATTTCTCAGCTGGCTGAACTTACCTCSCCTTCTGTGGACTGTAAGTGCAGTTCTTTCCTACAGGTGGCCTTTAAGTCTCCTGCAGCTGCATTGACTTGCACTCCCCTGGGTGCTTCCATCACCAAAGATCTAGTAGGAGATTCAAGTCTGAAAGACAAAAATAGTCATTGAATGAGAAAAAAATGCACTAAATCGAACCACCAAAAACTCCCCAGCCTCAAAACCCATGATGCATGTATATATTAACATACTTTGAAAGGTAACAAAAGAAAGCTGGAKTATAAGTGTGACTTTATGACTACCTTTTATGACACAGAGAAAGAAAAAGTTAAGCATTTAAGAATATACTGRTATAAACTTATCTGCTACGTGATGCTTTGTGGCACTAGCTCTTAATGCATCCAACTCTACTAATACTGAAATACAGGTACTTAAGAACCTGCATGTCTCCATTAATGCTTCTGTAATGACAGTTTAATACTAAAGTCTTCTAGGTGACTGATAAAAATATTCAACTAAATAAAGTGAAAACAAAGCCTTTAAGTGTTTTAAATAATGATGTTAAACTGGTTAGAACGACTTTGCCTTGACAGACTCATTCATGTTCTGGTATGTTTAACAGCTTCATGTAAGAAGAGAGGAAAAGAAAATCTTCTATGTTGCTATTATTTGGGGKGTTTGTATGGTTTTTCTGTTCTCCAAGATACTCATTATGCTCATACAACCCTTTTATACTAGGGTTAAGACACACATCACACCATCTTGGTATCTTTACTCAAAGCAATTCTTGTTCCATTGTCAGTCTTTCCACTTCTCTCTTCGCTATACTCAAGAGCCTCCATCAGCCTCGATGCAGAGCTCTGATTATTTTCTTAGCTGTGCTTTCCCATTGTATTGCAGCAATTTTCCTTGAAAAGGAAGTACTAATGCAAAGATATTGTAGAAAACATGCTCACATGCTGAATAGGGAAAATGACAGAATGAAAACTGTGTTGAACTAGGAACCAATAATTCAGAGTTTGATTGTGTTCAGTTGTGGAATTTATTGCATAGCACTATAAGGGAGGGAGACAACATTTTTATCTGTTTATAACTGAGTAATATGACACACATTCACTTTGCCTGAACAAAAACTGTTTGTAAGATAGAATATATTAATGATAAAAATGTCTAGACTGAGTAGCTGTGAAGAAAACACTGTACATACCTCTTCAAAAAATCATAAGTGTTAGGATCATATCTGTCCAAAAATATAATGAGGTACTAGATGTATAAAGGAGAGAGTAATTTGACAAAGAATTTGGTACAGAAAAGACAGATTAARTCTGTCAAGCAATGGAACAAGAGAATTTTGAAATATTTCAACTACTGCATTTTTTAAGTACACTGAATAGTACTGGATCATCATTTTAAAACCAAAGTGCCCCATTTGCGCACAAAGAAAGTCACTGAGATGGCATCTGTGAAACATTTCTGTTGCATGTCACTGGCACCCAAAAGGGAAAGGAAGAAAGGAAATAAAAAGAAAAA